>NW_015389031.1:82002-106829 GCF_001527695.2 Protobothrops mucrosquamatus
TCTCTCTCTCTCTCTCTGTGGCCTGTTGAGGTGCAGTTTTTATATCCAGAAACAAATGCCTCCCGCATGTATTAAGAGACAGTCCAATTATGCATTAACAGGCACAAGGCAGGACTTCAACATTTAACCACGGACATCATTTAATGATCCACTGCTCTCTTAGATCGGCGAGAGGCAACTAATCAAACTGACAACTCGGAGAATAAATAATGGAAGGGGTTGTTTTCAGTCTCCTCTCCGGGAGGCGATGGGGCAAAGTACAAACACTGTGTTGTGTTTTGTTTTTCCAAAGATATCTCGAGACAACTTGGCCAGAGTTTTCATACCCAGCATGGCTAATGCAAATGAAGAGTCAAACGTCACTTGTTGCAAAGAGAAAGAAAGCATATGATATTACCGAGAAAAAGCTGAGCTTGTGATCTTAAAAGGCCAAATTAGCAGGGCACGAATCCAGCAAATTTCATGAGGGCGTGGAAGTTTGGGGCCCCGCTGATTAAAAAAAACTAAACAGCCCAAAAGTGTTGTCTGTAAAAGCAGGACTTTAAAGGCCCTCACTCGCTATAGCAGATCAGGAATCACACATCCTGATACAAGAGGCTAACATATCATTAGAAGCACCAGGATCGATTCGCAAGTCCTAATGTGAGCACAAAGCACCTGCCAGGACTAATAGGTGTTGGGCCCATGTCAAAAAAGGGAACGCCGAGAGAACGCCACATTGCGAGTCAAAGGGACAAGAAATGCTTAGGAGGTAAAAGCAACACACACAACGATACAAATCCAAAAGCCAGACGGTAGCTAGCATCTAATCACAGAGTCAGAGTTTGCTATACAGGTGGACATACCTTTCCAGGACTCACCTACATGAAGCTCTGCAGTGACCTGGCCGTGGAAAACCTATGGTCCAAATCCATATTTTATCCTAATTTGAGATACCTCAACACAATACTGGAGACTTTAGGGAAGATGAAAGCCTCCTTAGATTTTGTTCTTTGGGACTGAAGGGATGGGGTGGCATGTGAGAATGACCTTGGAAGACAGGGGTAGGGGAAGAAGAGGTATCTAGGAATGAGGAGATAAAAGCAGGATGATTCCACAACTGAGCAACAGACAGGGAAAGAAATTTGGAAAGCATCCAACTGAGTTATTGTTGGATGAAAGCCAACTGGATGACCTTGAGTCAATCCCTGTCTTTCAGCCTAACCCACCTCAGAGGATTGTGGTTGTGGGGAAAATCAGAAGAGGAAAGTGTGTTGGATATGTTCTCCACCTTGAGTTATTTGTAAAAAAATAATGAGGGTGGGATACAAATAAATACATCTGGCCTAAGTAATCAGGGTAGCAAAACAAAAACAAAAAACAACCCAACTGATCAAGTCAGAAAAAAAGAAAAAAACATGGTGGGAGAGTTGTACTTTCAGACTTGCAAGATTTTGTTAATGCAGCCTCACAAAAATAGAACACCGTTGAAGACGGGTGCAAGGCTGTTGGGGATGAGCCTGTGTTGTCTGCATCTCAAACTGAAGTGCAAATCGTTCCTGTAGTCTGCAATGTTTTTTGTAAATCAACAGTGAAGGGATCCAGGGCAGAAAACATCCTGCAGCCAAGAATGCTCCATGCCCATTTGCACCTACTCAGGTGACCCTGAGTACATAGAAAACCCTCTAAATGGCCTCAATGACTCTCTAAAAGGAGGCAAATGACCAGCTCTGTCTGCAAGGAGTATAAATCCTTCCAATCCCCATCATCCAGTCAGAGTTGAAGAAGCTTCTTGGATGGGAAGCAAAACGTCTTCAAAGGAAAAACAAGGAAGTCCAGTGGCCTCCTGAAAAAGCACCTTACACTGCATCACCTGGGCAGTCCAGGGTGGAAATATAAAGCTGGGCGCCATCAGCATACTTATTAGCATATTATGTCCACTAATATGCCTATTTTTGGGTTTTCACCAGTATACATACTTTGTAGTTGCATAGCAACGTTCAGAATAATTGAAATGCTCAAGGATAATTGAGTTTGGGCTCACAAAGGGCAAAATTGGAGAAATAAGTATTAGCCTGCGAACGAGACATATGGCTTCAATCCTTGGGAGATGATCTTCTGCATGCTTTCAATCCATATAGGCAATGATTACAACAGATAGAAATACAGGCTTGTTCAACCTCGCTCGTTTTTTAAAAAACAGTTTAAGGCATCCCAATTCACCCTTTTTTGACAACGTATAGAACCATCATCAGGACTAAGGGGAGAACTGGTACTAATATCTACTATAAATCCTAATAATGCATATTAATTAAAACTAAGGGTGCCTGAATACTTGAAACATGGTTTTCCATCACCTATAAGTAATGAGCATGGCACTGCTTTCATGGTGTATTAAGAAAGGTGAATTGCTTTTTTCTATGTTTTTGGTCCATTATTTTCTAATAGTCCTGGTTTTCCACGTTATTCTTGAGTTAATGTTGGCTAAGAGAGCAGGAAATTCTGCTAGCTGTTCATGATAATACCAAGGCTGTTCCTCCATATTTCCTACAAGTTGCTTACTATCAACACATCTAACATCTCCCAGGGGCCTCCAGCTGTTAATGTCCATCATAGGGCTTTCCATATTACTATCCTTGAATGATTTATGGCACACATAACCAGATTCTTCGCCAGGGATTGTCCTGAAAAACGCCAGAAATTGTCTCCACAAAGCACAAACAACCACAACAAGGGGAACTGTTAGAGATACTGCTTCCTCGTGAGATCCATTTTTAAAAACAACATCAAGAAGATGAAGACTGAACAATTCTAGAATTATGAAGAGGGAAAACCTGGACAATTTCTCTGAAACGACACCGAACTCTTGAAAAATATCCAGCCAAAGGCTTCAGTTTGACAGCAAAATAAAATGAAAAGCAGAGGCAGGAAGGAAGTCTGTCTGTTGATGACCTCCATCTTTCTTGCAAGCTGAAGTTAAGCTTGAATATTTACAAAGCCCATCCAGGGCTAAGAGTTTTCACAAAGATGGACTTTCTTGGCATTCTTAGAAAGTAAAAGAAATGAGGGACTTTGGGTGGGTGGGTGGGAATGCAACTCACCCACAACATACTCTTGTCATTTCAAAGTACCTACAGAAACTGGAAAATGTTGCCTAGCCACAATTTTTTCCTCCCAGTTTCGATTATATCTTCCTGTCCATTCTTTTTAAACTAACTATGGTTTGGGAGCTGCAAAAGGTTTTTGCACCATTGACTTCAACAAAAGACCGGCCACTCACGTCTTGGGCCTTGAATATCCAAGAATAAAAATAGCCCATAAACACAATGTAAAAATAAATAACAGCCCCAAAGAATCTATTCTTATTCTGGAGACAGGCTGGAGAAGCTCACCTCATTATTAAAATCACTTTAAGATGATTTACTTTCCCCATTTTTCTCTGAACAGATATCTGTAAGAGCAACACGGGATTAATGTAATTCCTTGATTACACCATTTCAGACCGCAGGCAAAAACTAAAATTCACAGACGGAAACCGAACGTATCAGCAAGAAGTATTTGAATTCAGCCTTCTCTCTGACACCCTGTTCTCCATTCATGCTATATATAGAGATCAACCCTTAAGAAACATTTCTTTTACATATTCAGGGCAAGACAGAATACGCATTAAGCTCCAAAGCAATTAAATGCTGTATTTCTACCGAGATTGCTAAATAATGGAAAACTGACTAAAGAAAGCTTTAGTGCTGGTGAGTGACAGGGTAATGCTACTGTCTGTAAATTATTGCTGAAATATAAGTTATTGCTGATTGCAGGAAAACAACAGGAAAGGGAATATTTACAGAAAATAAGTTTTGTACTGGTACTAATTATTATTGTGCAGATTTTAAAAAGAGCTGTTTGTACTAGCCACTGCATTACACTAACACAATTAGTGCGCAGTGAATATTTGTACAAGCAATGCTTAATGATATTTGAGTAAGCCTACATTCAGTCTTTAGTGTAAAACCGTTTTTCTGTTTTAAACTCTAAACGGATGTGTTCGTTACCACCTAATTCTTATTAATAATGCATAATAATACTTATTCTTTCACTATTATGTTTTTAGGTAAAAGGGGGAGGGGTCAAGAAGACAATGTCCATCATGACATTAATTAATACAGAACAGCCACAATTATTACAGCTGCCTTTAATAAGCAAATGATATTACTCTTATTTACACTGTTTTTATATTTCTGGGCCCATGCTGTGTTTACATTTATTAGCAAAGAAATGTCATTGAATTTGTTTCTATTAGGGAGAATTTCTCCTTGCCATATAAAACTAGAGGCTTGCTTTTGCTTGTTAAATAAAAAGCTTTGTCCATTTGTCTATACAAAATGGCCTTTGGGAAGAATGCTTGGTTCAAATGACTGAGAAGCATTCTAAAATCAGAGCTTTTATATATATAATTATACGAAAAATGCGAGTCTCGGGTATATTCATGATAAAACTAGAAACATGAATCACCAAGACTAAAAATTTATTAAAACTGAGCTTTCGTCAGCGCCTGCTCTACTTTCAAGTGGGTAGATGGAGAAACGAAGGTTCTTTGATTCAGCTGCAGACCGTGGGAGCCTGAAGCCTTGTCAAGGACATCAGAACAGGTGTGGATTTGAAGCAGACGGTTCCCATAACAAAGTGGACTTGTTGACATGGATTACATAAGATGTTGGGGGTTTGGCTGGAAAAAAAACTATTATTTAAGTCTATGAACTGGTGTGGGAACCTCAGAATTACTTTTGCTTTGACATAACCACGAAGTGTATTCTATAAACCTTAAGATTTTTCAGAAACGGAATTAATTTGGAGTTGCATTTGGACTCTCAAGCTGGATGCTGACACGGCCATCGTTTCTCCAGCCGCAAGTTTGCGCTTCCCTTGCTAATGACATTCAGAGATGGGCTATTAATTGTTTTAAAGAAGTTAGATCAGTCTTCTATTCATATGAGTATCTACTTTATGCTTTCTAAATGTGGATTTGCTTATAGTTGAGATACTGGATGTTTATTTGAATGGGGCATACGGTTAATGGGGATGGTTCTCTTTGGGCTTGTGGACATCTGGAAAAATGTCGTGTACCAACAGTCCTCAACTTAGGAACACAATTGGAGCTGGAACTTCCACTGCTAAGTGATGTGGTTCTTAAATGAGTTATGCCTGATTTTTCCTGCAGTCTAAGTGAATCATGTAATCCTGGAACGCTGCAACTGTCATAAATGTATACCAATTGCCAAGCACCTAATTTTAATCACGTGATTTCGGGGATGTTGCAATGGCTGTGAGAGGACCAGCTATAAATCAATTTTTTTTAGCACCGTTGTAACTTCAGACAGTCATTAAATGAATGGCCGTAACTGGAGAATTACCTGTTTTGTATTTGTTTAGAGTTAATAAGGCATTTAAGCCTTTTTTCTCTCCTCTAGTTACTTTATGTATCCTTATCTGATAGCGCTTAAATCGGCTTTTCATTTAATTGTCTCTCCACTTAAAGTAAGAGATATTTATTTTCTTTAAAGCAAAAATTGTCCCTCTTTATCATGTTCAATTTTAGCATTTGTTCAAAATTAGGATGATACGATTTCTTTGCATGCTCCAAATATCCATTTCCTTACAGTTAAGACTTGAGATGTGGAATCCTGAATTCTACATTTGTTAATGAATATTATTATTCTAAGTTTTGGTTTGGACTTTTTTGCTGACTGGATAAGCCTATAGTTAAAATACAAATTATGATATGAAAAGCTTTGTAATGAAAGGGAAGTGAAGAGACAGTGAAATTGTTTATACTTGCAATAAGAGTGGGAAGTTGCCAATCTCAGGATTTTTTTCCTTCTCTTTCTACCTTTTTCTTTCTTTTCTTTTTTAGTCTGTATTCTCTTTTATGATTGCAATTAACGCGTTGGCTAAAATTATTGGGGGGGAGGAAAAAGAATCGTGGCAAAGAGCCCCCAAATGGCTAACGAGATCAGCTTAGTAATATTCATCAATAAATGAAGCCATTTGCTTCCATAAGCAGAATAAGGCTAATGACCCACAATAGAATTAATTTCCCCATCAATCCCCATCATTAGGACTTTCCCTCCTATAAAATCATTTGAAAACCGTCAAAAAAAAGGAATGCAAAACAACACACAGATCCTTCTCTCTCTGTGTGTGTGTCTGTGTACGTGTGTATGTGTGTGTGACTTTTCCTCTCCTCCTCCTCCTCCTCCTTCACACTCCATTCCATCCAAGTTCTTAAAATAATAGTTTGAGCCACAGCGGTAATTGTTAGCTTCTCTCATTTCATAGCCCCAAACTAAGATTCCACGGTGAATTACCTCCCAAAAAAAGTCTTAATTATTTCACTCAGGGATGGAAGGAGGGCTAGAAAGAGAGAATCCTCTCTCTCTCTCTCTCCTCTCTAAATGCCATTGTGTGTTATCCCAGCTGAGCTGAGGACTCCCTAGCAAGGACAATAAAGTTGGACAACTCACCCTTTAAGGACTACAGTAAATCTTCAAACAATTTATCCAAACAAAGGCCAGCCTACAGCGAGAAAAACACTCGGGGAAGCAGATGAATAAGCAACATCAATTATGGAGGGTTGACCTTCCTTGGCCCACACCATGGCACAAATTTCACACCAAATCGGGGCAGATTGAAGTTGACATCCAGGTTCCTACAACATCGTCGTTGCCGCTCGGCGTTCAGTGGAGCTGACGAATTAAAGGAGAGGAGAGGAAGCCGAGAGAGCTCTGTGTGTGTCTGTGTGTGTGAATGAAAAATTACACATAATGGTCTGGGGTTTATTTTTACAGCGAGCAAAATAGCTCAATTTCAGCACTTAGAAGATGGTCGCAATCGGCTGATGGGAGATACAGAAGGTACCTCCAAAAGGAATCAGCTACGTAGTCAGGGGAAAAAAAAAAAGAACAAAAATTAAAAGTGCTTTGGACCAAGTGCAGTAATAATTAGATAACTGGGTCTGAGAGTTGGAGAAAATAAAATCGGCCAGCCTGTTCTTCAAAACTGAATTAATAATAATAATAAAAGGCACAAAGACTGTATCTGGTGTCTTTGAATTATTATTGTTGTTGTTATTGTAATGCCTCAGCGCAAATTGAGGTAAATACACACTTACGCTTTTCCTTTACTCCCCCATTCACTTGGTGCATGAATATAACTCTATTTAGTTTGAATTTCTTGCCGAGAAGACAAATGGATCAAGGCAATCTAATCTAAGTTGTAAACTTTTAGCTCTCCAGATTTCGCCACAATAAAAAAATAAACCTCTGGTCCCATTTAAAATGTAGGGTTTATCAGAGATATAAGTCTGGAAAACAATTGCCTAGCAAAGATAAAACCACTCAGCTCCAAAGCAGCTACGCTGACTAATGTTTACCAATTAAAATGCATGTTCCAGCTTTTGAAATTGTCTGTTTAAAGATTTCCCTCTCCACATTGACTGCAGACAGATGATTATTAAATATTTATCAGTCTCTAAAAGGCAATGCAAAAGCATTTGCTTTGTTTACCCAGTGATTCTCTTTTTTTTCCTGTAAAAAAGACATTTATGGGCGACTGTTTTATTTGGTTGATTGTATCACTTAGTTAGTCACACAACTGGGCGGTTAACTACTGCGCCTTCTTTACAGAGCATTAGTAAAAGTTTAGTGCCCGACTATGAAATACTAAGAATAATCCACAGGGAGGACCCCTTCTGTGCAAATTGAAATGAGTTGCACAAAAGTGTGAGAAAAGACACTCGTGTTTGGTTCACTTCCATTCAAGAATTGAAATCGTGTTTCCTTTTGGTTTTAGTACAAAGACCCACACACCCCTTTGATTTGGGTTCAGAGATCTAGCGAAACATCTTCCATACATTTCAGTCAGTGGTTCTGACAAATGAAGAAGCACTATTTGCCACAACACAAGTGGGCATGCCCTTGCTGTTTTGTTTTTGTTGCTGCCTTGTGCACTCTAGTGGAAAAGCTTGTCAGTTCCAATTTACCTTGCCCTGCCTTAAAAATAGGGACAATAAGACAAAATCTACCTTACAGACTAGTTCTAACTAATAACATGGGGGTAAATATGTAAGATGCTTTAAACAATATAAGGGCTTGCAAATCATATGCATAGAGACTGGGAAAAAGGCCACCACTTAGCCAGGTAGATGGCGTGAAGGACCATCTGGCCACCTACTTGTTGTTCAGTCTTGGAGACTGAAAGGTTTCCACTCTGTGCACTTAGTAGAAACCAGATGTCCAGAACCACATACATCTCCTGACTTTGGGACCTAAGCAGAATAGTGGAGTGGTGAACCCAAAATTGGCCGAGACAGCATCCAACTTCTACCCATGAAGGTTGAAGAGGCTGGGTGAACTATGTGGACTATTGAGACTTTGGGGAAAAGTGCAAAGAAGAGCAACTAAGATGACTAAAGGCCTGGAGACTAAAACATGTGAAGAACGGTTGCAGGAATTGGGTATGGCCAGTCTAGAGAAAAGAAGGGCCAGGGGTGCCCTGATAGCAGTAATCCAATATTTGAGAGGCTACCACAAAGAAGAGGGGGTCAACTTGTTTTCCAAAGCACCAGAAAATAGGACAAGAAACAATGGGTGGAAACTAATCAAGGAGAAAAGCAACCTGGAATTAAGGAGAAACTTCCTAACAGAGAGAGGACAACTAACCAGTGGAACCGAAGTTGCCTCCAGAAATCGTGGGTGCTCCATCATTGGAGGTTTTTAACAAGAGACTGGACAGTCACTTGTCTGAGATGGTATAGGTTCTCCTGCTTGAGCAGGGGGCTGGACTAGAAGACCTCCAAGGTCCCTTCCAGCATTCTATTCTATTCTATTCTATTCTATTTTCTATTCTATTCTATTCTATTCTATTCTATTCTATTCTATTCTATTCTATTTTCCATTCTATTCTATTCTATTTTCCATTCTATTCTATTCTATTCTATTCTATTCTATTCTATTTTCCATTCTATTCTATTCTATTCTATTCTATTCTATTCTATTCTATTCTATTCTATTCTATTCTATTCTTATTTGCCGTAAAAACATCATCAAGGTGAGATTGTCCAATATGTTCTGCAACCACTTAAAAAGGAGGAAAAAGCAAAAGTAATTCAAGGATGGAAATAAAGACTTAGACCCTTCTGTTATCATTCAATGAAATAGTCACAGATTATTTTAGACATTTGTATCTGCAACTTGAGAGAGCTACTATTTATGCAAGCCGTGATCAAGATAACCGATTTTCAAAAAAAAGAAAAGAAATTCCTTAATTAATTCAAGAAGACTCCAGTTTGAGATATTATTATTATTATTATTCCTTTTTATCACTTGCCATCCAAGCACTTGGTATAATGTCAATACTTACATCTTTCACTCCCAATCATTCCAAAAACATTTTTTTTTATCTTAAAATGTTCACCCCGGTTTTGTTTTTTTTTAAATTATCTCAAAGATAAGAGATTTCTTTCCATTTCAGTCCCGCAACAAGGAGAATGTCAGCATTGCTTTTTTTTGACAGCAAATTATTGAATCAAAGGAAGAATACGCCATTAAACCTACAGGTTAGGAAGTGTCAGGAATGGCTTAAAAAGATATTCCATTTATCTTCAAAACATGCACGGAATGTCACTAATGTGTGTTTATCATGTATAATCAGACAAAGGAAATATCGAAATAAAGTACTCCCTGCATACAATAGACAATTCCTTCCATCTCTCAAGATATCACTGCTATTCAAATAGAATAATAATGATGAGACCCCTTTTTTTCCCCTTGAAAATGGAAATCAAGCAAAATGTAGATAGAAATGATTTTCTTGCGGTGGATGTACATTTCTAAAAGTGCATTAACAGGAAATCCAGAACTTTTTAGGTCAATTATATTGTCAGCATTGTCAATGCCACTGAAATGAATACCTAAGCAGCAGCGCTTATTCCAGCTGGAACGGTGAAATTCTGCATTATTTTTTTTTTAAAAAAAAAAACTAGGATGGGAGATGGGAAGGAGTGGAATTAAAGTGCTACTTTGTTAAACGGCTGCTGCAGGCAGATCCAACTTCCCATTTCATGCAAAACTGTGGCAGCCACATTAAAACAAATGGTTGGAAACTCTTAACATCTCCCAAATTACCTGTGTTTTTTTTTCTTCTTTTATTTTGTCTAAAGGTGATTATGTACAGGAAGTATTTTGTGTGTGGCATCGCTGAGTTGTTACGAACTTATCTCATCCTTTGTCCAAGAATGAGAAGCTCTGTTGATGGCTTCCTCCATCATCAGTGGTTCACAGTAGACTCACTGTTGGCCACTGTAAAATGCCAACATCAGCCAATGACAAATTCATATCTAGCACAGACATCAGCCAATGATATTTAAAGCAAAGCAGGAAGCCCCATCTGGCTATCTCCAATGTAACCCCAACCCTCTTTCTAATAGCCCAACCCAGGGTTTCTCAGCATTGACAACTTTAAGAAGATCAATCAGAATAGAGATGGAAGTGACCTTGGAGGTCTTCTAATCCACCTCCCTGCTCAAACAGGAGACCCTATACCATTTCAGACAGATGGCTGTCCAGCCTCTTCTTAAAAACCTCCAGTGATGGAGCACCCACAACTTCTGAAGGCAACTTCTGTTCCTCTTGTTAGTTGTCCTCTCTCTGTTAGGAAGTTTCTCCTTAATTCCAGGTTGCTTTTCTCCTTGATTAGTTTCCATCCGTTGTTTCTTGTCCTGCCTTCTAGTGTTTTGGAAAATAAGTTGGGCCCCTCCTCTTTGTGGCAGCCCCTAAAATACTGGAATACTGCTATCATGTCCCCCCTAGTCCTTCTTTTCTCTAGACTGGCCGTACCCAAATTCTGCAACCATTCTTCTTCATATGTTTTAGTCTCCAGACCTTTAGTCATCTTAGTTGCTCTTCTTTGTACTTTTTTCCAAAGTCTCAGCATCTTTTTTTGTAATGTGGTGACCAAAACTGAATGCTGTATTCCAGGTGTGGCCTTACTAAGGCTTTATAAAGCGGGACTAATACTTCACGTGATTTTGAAGATAGATGGATTTCAACTCCCAGCTGTGCTGGCTGGGGAATTCTGGGAGTTGAAGTCCACGTGACTTAAAGTAGCCAATGTTGAGAAACATTGGCCTATCCATTTCCACACTGGCCTTTTGCAGATGACTCAACATCCGATCAGATGATATTGGCATGTATCGTGCTTCGGAAATAAACCTCTCCTCTAATTACAAAAATTAAATATTCTAAGCAGGTTTAATTGCAGAACGACCTTTGATGCTTCACAATAAAGGCTTACAAAGCCTATCCCTTGTCTCTTAACCTCTTCAATAAACAGAGGAAAAAGGATTAACAGATGCAATAAAAATTTTAACTGGTGCACCTTCCACTTTCCCAGAAAAATGTGCACCTGCTGAAACTCTGGCAGTTTAACAATCATCCCAGTTTTTGCACCCGGTGGCCAATGCATAAGAAAGTGGGGTATAAATTGTAAAAATTAAAATAAAATAAAATAATAAAATAAATAAAATAAAATAAAATAGACAAGTTTCCTACTTCGATGTGATAGCTACTTAGGTGCAGAATAAAGCTTTCTAAGCATGGGGTTTTTTTTTCTTACACATTCTGCTGCCTTTTTCCTTCTGTAATTCTGCCATGGTTGGAAACTATTATCTTTAATTCCTGGTCTGCAATAACAGGAAGCTTATATTTACGCTGGCTCCCTGAAGAGCAGAGAACCAAAACAGCAGGAAAGATGAATTGGTCTCCTGCATAACCTGGCTTAATAAACCAGGATTTGAAGCTACTGTTAAATTCGCTGCAAAATGAATTGCAGGTGACACTTATTAAGGGTCACAAGTGCTGAAACAGGATGAAATTACTTAGAAGTTGAAAATGGCTAACTCAGTAGGTGGCATCGTCCCACAAATGACACAATTATCTACTTGCATCATGATGTCCAACACATGTTCTTTTAAAGGCATCACCTATGTGGTGACATCATGAGACTTTATTTCTCTCCCCCAGCCTCACATGTCATGCCCATGAAACAAATTACATACAGTATACCATATGTCATTTTCTTCATTATGTAACTGATGCAGACTAAATCCTTTGTGTCATTTCTCTGTAACTTCATTCTGGTTTCTTCCAGTTATTTACTGGGTCTACTGGCCTTGATTTGGAGGAGATGGTTAAATTGATGCTGCTGAACTGCACTTTAAGGAATCACCACCCATCAATAAAATGTTGGATTTAGATCATGGACGCTCCAATCCAAATCTTTGAGGTACTATGTGTCTTCAAAGGGCTGTATGTTGTCTTAAGCTCACAAACCACAGTGAAATAAACACAAACATGCTAGGAAATAACGATTATTTGGCAAAGCTCTTTTTTCCCTTTTTTGTCGGTTTATATTTCAATATAGAATGCATCTCATCCTATGTTAGGTTTACCTTCCTATGTTGGGTTCGAGGGGTGTAAAATCTACCTTTGTAAATAAAGATAACCGTGTGAATTTGGAGAATGCTTAACTCTTTGAGTGGCATCTTAAAAGGGAAAAACAAAAAACCACAGTCGAGTTGGGGAAAAAATGGACACCAGAAAAGTAAATAAAAATAAATCCAGAGAGAGAGACAGAGAGAGATAATGCAGCGATTCAACATTTTGCCTCTTGAAAATTTAAATGAACGCTCCTTCAGAGCAAACTACAAAATGCTAACCTTGAAGTGTTGAGTGGCAGAAGGAATTATGGGTTATTGTACTGTCAAAATGCCAGACAGCTGTACGTTGAGTTACTGTGTTATTTAGACAATCAGAAACTTGGAAGTGAATCTGACTTCTTTTCCTGTGTGAGCGTGCCTGACATGCGTCATGATAATTTCTAAAGGGAAAAAAAAATGCAAGGTAAAAAAATAAAATAAAATAAAAATGGAAAGAGGGGGGGGGAGAGAAAGAAAACCTGCCCTGTCCCTTTACAAAAACTGCTTCGTAGGGAGAACTGCAAAACCGATGTGAAATATAATGGTCAAATTTCAAAAGGTTTCCCCAAAGCAAAATAGAATTCTATCCTTGGGTCACCAAAATCCTGTGAATGTAATAACTCCCCTCCATAAGTGGGGTTATTTTCTATGGCTCCGGAGGCCAGCACCGGCCCTTAAAATTTCAAGGCTAGACAGCAGGAGCAACGTCTTTACTATACAGGCTGTAAGACGGTGGGCCTTATGAAATATCGAGCACTAAAAGCAGGCAGAGGCTGGATGATGAGAGAGGCCACCAAGGACCCCACACCAAGACTGTGTGAGTCTTTAGCCAGACATTCGTTTTATAGTCAGACAGTTCAACGTTTAATTCCTTATATATCAGAAACTGCATTGCTACTTTATTTAAGCTGGTGTCAACGTTGTGATTGGGGGGAAATTGACAATAGAATAGAATAGAATAGAATAGAATAGAATAGAATAGAATAGAATAGAATAGAATAGAAACTAATCAAGGAGAGAAGCAACCTAGAACTAAGGAGAAACTTCCTGACAGGGAGAACAATTAACCAGTGGAACTACCTGCCTCCAGAAGCTGTGAATGCTCCAACACTGAAAGTTTTTAAGAAGAGATTGGACAGCCATTTGTCTGAAATGGTGTAGGGTTTCCTGCCTGAGCAGGGGATTGGACTAGATGACCTCCAAGGTCCCTTCCAACATCATCATCATCATCATCATCATCATTATTATTATTATTATTATTATTATTATTATTATTATTATTATTATTATTATAGGATAGGATAGGATAGGATAGGATAGGATAGGATAGGATAGGATAGAATAGAATAGAATAGAATAGAATAGAATAGAATAGAATAGTGGAATGAAGAATAGAATAGAATAGAATAGAATAGAATAGAATAGAATAGAATAGAATAGAATAGAATAGAATAGAATAGAATAGAATAGAATAGCTGACTCAGGAATTCTGGGAGTTGAAGTCCAGGAGTCATAAAAGAGCCAAGGTTGCCTACCCCTGGCTTAAGCTATACAACTTCTGGAAGCCAGAATGAAAACCACATAAGCGATCACAGCTGATCCTCTTTGCCTTTCCAGACCTATTTGACATTCATAAAAACCCCGTTCAAGTGGGAGCCGCGGCTGAATTAAAGCTAACATTTCAGCAGAAAAGACAGTTCAATTAAGGCTGGCTCCAGTTAAGGGTTTTAAATGAGGAATGCCTTGTCTTTCCTTTTTTTCCAGCTTATTAATTTTTATTTTTATTTCACAGTTAACCTAATGCTAAGATAATACTGTGTAACTGTAATGCTGAAATTTGATATATAGCTGCAGCCTGGGCTTTGTGATGGATGGAAGCTGGGCTTTGAACAAGGAGCAATACGTTCTGATTGCTGTTGTTCACGATAGGCAGAGGCTGATGGGTCTTCTAAAGATTATTACTGAATTATTTAAACGGTGATTGTTAAAATAACATTGGCAATATTGCAAAACTGGAGCACCTTCAACATTGACAACAGCCAAAACCCACAAAAGGCCTTCCTTCCTTCCTTCCTTCCTTCCTTCCTTCCTTCCTTCCTTCCTTCCTTTCCTTCCTTCCTTCCTTCCTTCCTTCCTTCCTTCCTTTCCTTCCTTCCTTCCTTCCTTTCTTCCTTTCCTTCCTTCCTTCCTTCCTTCGTTCCTTTCCTTCCTTCCTTCCTTCCTTCCTTCCTTCGTTCCTTCGTTCCTTCGTTCCTTTCCTTCCTTCCTTCCTTCCTTTTCTTCCTTCCTTCCTTCCTTCCTTCCTTCCTTCCCTTCCTTCCTTCCTTCTTTTCTTTCTTTCTCTTTCTTTCTTTCTTTCTTTCTTTCCCTCCTTTCCTTCCTGCCTTCCTTTCCTCCCTCCCGCCCTCTTCTACCCTCCTTCTGACATATCTCCCCAAATATGTCAAAATATACCAGTTCTGTTCCTAGTACTATAGGTAAGTAGTAGGAAATACTGCGCTTGGTATGGGTGCAATTGAGGCTGGTCAAGTTGCTCTACTACACCTTCTCTTATCTTCCTAAAATGTTTTTATGTAGAAGCCTTCATGGACCAAAATCATGACGGGCAGCAGAGGCCAAGAGTCGCTTTGTGCGATGGGTCGCTGTGCAAATATGATCAATAAATAAAATACCTATAGACCCATCTGGTGTCCACTATGACTTATGGGAAAGTGGCATTTTGGAATAGAGAAAGAATAAATGGCCCAGAGAGCAAATCAATGACTGAAATGAAAGGAAGAATCAAATTATTTTGAAACAGTCGTATCTTCTACTGATCATCCACGTCTTTTTCCACAGTTGCCTCTTGCACCCTCCGTCTTTCCAAAGTCCCAAAGTTATTGGCTGTTATTTTCCCATGACTTAAGGTTCTCTGTAATTTGGGCATCTCATCACTGTTAAAATATGGACCCTTTATCATCTTAGTTGTTCTTCTCTGCACGCTTTCCAGGACCCCGGCATCTTTTTTGTATGGTGGTGACTACTCTATTTTAATTTAAAAAAAAAAAAAGATTCTAAACAATCTCGAATTCTCAGCAGCAATATAATCAATGCGTGCTTCATTGCATCAGTTATTAGATCTTTATTATCTACGCAAATATTCTTAATAATTCCCTCTCCTACCCAGAATGCTTATTCAAACACACGCACACACACACACAGAGTATATCCATCCATCCAGCAAGATCATATTTTACAGATAGTTTTCTCCATTGGCACAAAAGCTTTTCCGACATTATGCATCAGCAATTCCCCTATTTCTACGCAAGTTTTATGATAAAAAAAAAAGTGTTTACCATAAATACTGGCGTTTGAATTCCACCCAAGTAATGCATTAATAGATACTAAACCATTAATAATTCTGGTACTTTTTTTTTTCCACAAATGGGCAAAGTCCAATAAACAAACGATAGCTCTTACATGTCAACGCCGGGTTAACAAGGACCAAGGAGACTTCAAAGACAAACTACGTGCGGGGCCTGCCAGCAGATAAGATTCATAGTTGTTGCCACAAAATCCAGGGGCCCATTTTTTATTGCCCACCGTGGCAAGTCTCTGAAATTAAATGCTAAGCAGAAATTTGTCCCGAGTCCTGACATGCAGTAGTTAAGGGTAAACAATCTCTAAAATTAAAAACAGATTCTTGATAGTAAATCCAGGCACGTATATCTTGCAAACAGACAGCTCTTCCTGGTAAATCAAGAGCTTAATCCATCCCGGTAGAAATCTCTCTTTTTTAAAAATAAAAATAAAATAAAAATAAAATAAAACTCAAGATAGTTCCCCTGAAATATTTCACCTGCCTCCCAACCTTAATGAATGTGCCAAATTAACTCAGAGAGGAGAAATGTATTTCAATAAATAAATAAACAAACAAACAAACAAATAAATAAAACCCAAGAGACTATGCTACTTGTGATAACTGGGGTATATGGAATTTAGATCCTAGGAGAAATAAACACAGGAAGTTCCTGTATTTATTTCCCTTGCATTCAAGCTCTACATAGTCCCCTTATCACAAATAATGTTATCTCACTTTACACAACCACACCTTTCCCATCACAAGACCCATCACAAGACCCTCACTTATGACCCACATCTGACCTATCACAAGACCCTCACTTGACACAACCACACCTGTCCCATCACAAGACCCTCACTTGACATAACCACACCTGTCCCATCACAAAACCAATCACAAGACCCTCACTTGTGTCCTACACCTGACCTATCACAAGACCCATCACAAGACCCTCACTTGACCTTATTTCTCGTCCCAGTGAGAAGATGGGGAATATCAAAGCCAGCATTTCAGTTATTTGTTTTAATTGACTGTGGATTATCATAAATATTGGGCATGATCTAGACAATGATAATATATTGGGACAATTTCAAAATATGAAGATTGGACCTTACTCCATGTCTACGGATTAAAAGAAGACAAGAAAAACAAGCACATACAGTCCTTTTTCTGGCATGTTGTTGTAACTTCCTAAATGAGCACGGGATGGATTAAAATTCTCAGTAAATGCCTATATAGCATGTATGCAATCTTCCATATGGATACTGTGCTTTCAAGAAGTGACAGCTGCAGCATGAAGGAAGATCTTGTCTGGGCCTTTTTAACAGATAATGACTTCAAGGTCATTCCATTAGTGATCAGCAGCTTTTAAATGAAACACATATAACCCTAATCCAATTAATGAAAGCTTCCTACATTTCTTCCACATGGCAATCTTAAATGGATGTTTAAACCTTGGTCATTCACCAGAGCATCACGTCATGAGTCAAAATGAGAAGAGCAGGGCAGAGGGAATGGGTCAAGGGAAAGCGAGAAGAGAAATGGGGCAAGCATCTTCTAAGCACTTTCGATTTCTTTGGTGCTCATACTCAAGTAACTTACTGGCTTCCAACTCAAACTCATCTTAATTTAGATAGATAGATAGATAGATAGATAGATAGATAGATAGATAGATAGATAGATAGATAGATAGATAGATGGATGGATGGATGGATGGATGGATGGATGGATGGATGGATGGATGGATGGATGGATGGATGGATGGATGGATGGATGGATATGGGTGGATAGATATGGATAGATAGATAGATAGATAGATAGATAGCTTAATAATAATAATAATAATAATAATAATAATAATAATAATAATAATAATAATAATAATAATAATAATAATAATAATAATAATAATAAAAAAAAAAGTTGGAAGGGACCTTGGAGGTCATCTAGTCCAACCCCCTGCTCAGGCAGGAAACCCTATACCATTTCGGACAAATGGCTGTCCAGTCTCTTCTTAAAAACTTCCAGTGTTGGAGCATTCACCGCTCAGGCAGGCAGGCAGACATTTAGCCAGAACTAATACTTTATTTTTGGCAATTACATTAAAAGCATTTTTTTTTCATCCTGGTTACCTTCTTCTCCTTCTCCTTCTGTCTCCCTGTCTTACACTTAGATTGGAAATCCTTCAGGAGCTGACAACCAGCTTTTATTTTATGTTATTACTGCATAAGTCACCATACATGTTATTAGTATTATACGTGAGTCATTCTCATAGCCTTTCGACACCGTCAGTTGGTTATTTTGTGTGAGAAGAGGCTGTTGTTGTTCTTTTTGTTTTCTTCTCTTTCCCTCTCTCTCTCCTGTTTTTTGATCTTCCAACTTTCCTTTGTAAATTTTACTAGGCTTCCTATTCATCAATAGTATTGTATTTTAGTACCGTTCACAACACTTAGTTGATGTTATTTTTCAAATTCATTTCAGACAACTGGTTGTCCAATCTCTTCTTAAAAACTTCCAGTATTGGAGCATCTACAACTTCTGGAGGCAAGTCGTTCCACTAATTAATTGTTCTAACTCCTCAGTCCCAGGTTGCTTCTCTCCTTGATTAGTGTAGTTCCCACCCATTGTTTCTTGTCCTGCCTTCAGGTGCTCTGGAGAATAGCTTGACTCCCTCTTCTTTGTGACAGCCCTTCAAATACTGGAAGACTGCTATCATGTCCCCCCTCATCCTTTACAAATCAATGCAACCTTTGAGGGATATCCACGTTGGATTGTTATGTTCGGTTATTTACTTCCTGGGTGGGACTCCAGCCAAGTTGTAATCTGTGTGCAACGGAGCTCACATGTCATCCAGGTTATGGTTACCCCAAAAGTGCTTTTTTTCATGAGGCAACTGGACTTCTTGGATGAGAAGCGAAACGTCTTCAAAGAAAAACAAGAAAGTCCAATTGCCTCATGAAAAAAAAAGCACCTTTGGGACAATGGAGGACACACATTAACAATTCCAGTTTTCCATCATGGTGACCAAAACTGCATCCAGTTTTGGTCACCACGATATTAAAAAGATGTTGAGACTCTGGAAAGGGTGCAGAGAAGAGCAACAAAGAGGATTAGGGGATTGGAAGCTAAAACATATAAGGAACGGTTGCTGGAATTGGGTATGTCTAGTTTAATGAAGAGAAGGACGAGGGGGGACATGATAGCAGTCTTCTAATATCTCAGGGGCTGCCCCAAAGAAGAGGGAGACAAGCTATTCCCCAAAGCATCTGAAGACAGGACAAGAAGCAATGGATGGAAACTAACCAAAGAGAGAAGCAACCTGGAACTAAGGAGGAATTTCTTGACAGAACAATTAACCAGTGGAACAACCTGCCTCCAGAAGCTGTGAATGCTCCAACACTAGACGTTTTTAAGAAGAGACTGGACAGCCATTTGTCTGAAATGGTATAGGGTTTCCTGCCTGAGCAGGGGGTTGGACTCGATGACCTCCAAGGTTCATTCCAACTTTATTATTATTATTATTATCATCATCATCGTTGCTGTTGTTGTTGTTATTGTTGTTGTTATTATTATTGTTATTATTATTATTCCTCTCTATCAAATCATCCCTGGGTCAGGCTAAGCACCACATCTGGATGAAAGAAAGTCTATGGTCAGCCAAAGACGCCTTCCAAACTTTGCTTCCCACCGCTGTTTCTGAAACCGAAGGCTGAGCTAACTTTGGAGTCTTGCATTCCTTCCTGCCCGGAGGAAACATAAAAATTAAAATCATACGGAAGCATTTCCCTTACAGGTTACCTCCTACATTTCTTCCTCAGACCTTCGAAGTATGCAAGACACAAGATCCTTCTCGCAAATGGAGAACTTTGCAGAAGTGACAGCTTGATGACAGGAGCCCAAGGAAGTTAAGAAGCCAGCTGGATATGAACAATGACCGGCTGGTCTACCATCTTCATTTTATTTAATTTCAGCATCTGGGCAAGGCCCACCTTCGGAGACACTGGAAGAGGCGGTAACGAAATGCGAAAGGGAAATGTTGCATTTCGCTAGCAGGGGAAAAGTAGAGCGCCTTAAAGAGAATAATGGAATAAATAACATTATTCCAGTAATGGAATAAATAACAAGGAAACAACTTTGCAGTTGGAAAGGATGCACTCGTGCTATCCTTCTGTTCTGCCTGGTCACGTCAGCCAGGGATGATCTTAGCGACAGGGGAAAGAGTCGTGGCCTTGAATCCAGTCACACGGCTTAGCTTTTAATCAATGCCCCAACTGCCTCTTTGCAATGCACACAGCACTCCTCCACTGAATGTCCATTACTATTAATAATTCAGCCACTAGGTTGGCATTTATTGGTAAAGCCTCCCTTTTCCAAAAGGATGCAGTAATAGCTCCAAGCAACCCTATGAACTAGGTAAAGGTCTCTTCCGGCTCTATTCTATTCTATTCTTATTTTTATTTGTATTCTATTCTATTCTATTCTATTCTGTATTCTATTCTGTACTCTGTTCTATTCTATTCTATTTTATTCTACTCTACTCTACTCTATTCTGTTCTGCATTCTGTTCTGCATTCTGTTCTATTCTATTCTGCATTATATTCTGCATTCTATTCTACAGTATTCTATTTTCTATTCTATTCTATTCTTATTTGTATTCTATTCTATTCTGCATTCTATTCTATTCTATTCTATTCTATTCTATTCTATTCTACTCTATTCTGTTCTGCATTCTGTTCTATTCTATTCTGCATTATATTCTGCATTCTATTCTATTCTACAGTATTCTATTTTCTATTCTATTCTATTCTATTCTTATTTGTATTCTATTCTATTCTGCATTCTATTCTATTCTATTCTATTCTACTTTATTCTACTCTACTCTATNTCCCAGGTTGCTTCTCTCCTTGATTAGTGTAGTTCCCACCCATTGTTTCTTGTCCTGCCTTCAGGTGCTCTGGAGAATAGCTTGACTCCCTCTTCTTTGTGACAGCCCTTCAAATACTGGAAGACTGCTATCATGTCCCCCCTCATCCTTTACAAATCAATGCAACCTTTGAGGGATATCCACGTTGGATTGTTATGTTTGGTTATTTACTTCCTGGGTGGGACTCCAGCCAAGTTGTAATCTGTGTGCAATGGAGCTCACATGTCATCCAGGTTATGGTTACCCCAAAAGTGCTTTTTTTCATGAGGCAACTGGACTTCTTGGATGAGAAGCGAAACGTTTTCAAAGAAAAACAAGAAAGTCCACTTGCCTCATGAAAAAAAAAGCACCTTTGGGACAATGGAGGACACACATTAACAATTCCAGTTTTCCATCATGGTGACCAAAACTGCATCCAGTTTTGGTCACCACGATATTAAAAAGATGTTGAGACTCTGGAAAGGGTGCAGAGAAGAGCAACAAAGAGGATTAGGGGATTGGAAGCTAAAACATATAAGGAACGGTTGCTGGAATTGGGCATGTCTAGTTTAACGAAGAGAAGGACGAGGGGGGACATGATAGCAGTCTTCCAATATCTCAGGGGCTGCCCCAAAGAAGAGGGAGTCAAACTATTGTCCAAGGCACCTGAAGGCAGGACGAGAAGCAGCAGATGGAAACTAATCAAAGAGAGAAGCAACCTAGAACTAAGGAGAAACTTCCTGACAGTTAGAACAATTAACCAGTGGAACAACCTGCCTCCAGAAGTTGTGAGTGCTCCAACACTGGAAGTTTTTAAGAAGAGACTGGACAGCCATTTGTCTGAAATGGTATAGGGTTTCCTGCCTGAGCAGGGGGTTGGACAAGATGACCTTCAAGGTCCATTCCAACTTTATTATTATCATCATCATCATCGTTGCTGTTGTTGTTGTTATTGTTGTTGTTATTATTATTGTTATTATTATTATTCCTCTCTATCAAATCATCCCTGGGTCAGGCTAAGCACCACATCTGGATGAAAGAAAGTCTACGGTCAGCCAAAGACGCCTTCCAAACTTTGCTTCCCACCGCTATTTCTGAAACCGAAGGCTGAGCTAACTTTGGAGTCTTGCATTCCTTCCTGCCCGGAGGAAACATAAAAATTAAAATCATACGGAAGCATTTCCCTTACAGATTACCTCCTACATTTCTTCCTCAGACCGTCGAAGTACGCAAGGCACGAGATCCTTCTCGCAAATGGAGAACTTTGCAGAAGTGACAGCTTGATGACAGGAGCCCAAGGAAGCTAAGAAGCCAGCTGGATTTGAACAACGACCGGCTGGTCTACCATCTCCATTTTATTTAATTTCAGCATCCGGGCAAGGCCCACCTTCGGAGACACTGGAAGAGGCGGTAACGAAATGCGAAAGGGAAATGTTTCATTTCACTGGAGGGGTGTGAAAGGAGAGCGCCTTAAAGAGAATAATGGAATAAATAACATTATTCCAATAATGGAATAAATAACAAGGAAACATCTTTGCGGTTGGTAAGGATGCACTCGTGCTATCCTTCTGTTCTGCCTGGTCACGTCAGCCAGGGATGATCTTAGCGACAGGGGAAAGAGTCGTGGCCTTGAATCCAGTCACACGGCTTAGCTTTTAATCAATGCCCCAACTGCCTCTTTGCAATGCACACAGCACTCCTCCACTGAATGTGAGGATATGTGTCCATTACTATTAATAATTCAGCCACTAGGTTGGCATTTATTGGTAAAGCCTCCCTTTTCCAAAAGGATGCAGTAATAGCTCCAAGCAACCCTATGAACTAGGTAAAGGTCTCTTCCGGCTGTATTCTATTCTATTCTATTCTATTCTATTCTATTCTATTCTTATTTGTATTCTATTCTATTCTATTCTATTCTATTCTGTATTCTATTCTGTATTCTGTTCTATTCTATTCTATTCTATTTTATTCTACTCTACTCTATTCTGTTCTGCATTCTGTTCTGCATTCTGTTCTGCATTCTGTTCTATTCTATTCTGCATTATATTCTGCATTCTATTCTATTCTACAATATTCTATTTTCCATTCTATTCTATTCTATTCTTATTTGTATTCTATTCTATTCTATTCTATTCTATTCTATTCTATTCCGTTCTGCATTATATTCTGCATTCTATTCTATTCTACAGTATTCTATTTTCCATTCTATTCTATTCTATTCTTATTTGTATTCTATTCTATTCTATTCTATTCTATTCTATTCTATTCTATTCTATTCCGTTCTGCATTATATTCTGCATTCTATTCTATTCTACAGTATTCTATTTTCCATTCTATTCTATTCTATTCTTATTTGTATTCTATTCTATTCTATTCTATTCTATTCTATTCTATTCTATTCTATTCTATTCCGTTCTGCATTATATTCTGCATTCTATTCTATTCTACAGTATTCTATTTTCCATTCTATTCTATTCTATTCTTATTTGTATTCTATTCTATTCTATTCTATTCTATTCTATTCTATTCTATTCTATTCTATTCTATTCCGTTCTGCATTATATTCTGCATTCTATTCTATTCTACAGTATTCTATTTTCCATTCTATTCTATTCTATTCTATTCTTATTTGTATTCTATTCTATTCTATTCTATTCTATTCTGTTCTGCATTCTGTTCTATTCCATTCTGCATTATATTCTGCATTCTATTCTATTCTACAGTATTCTATTTTCTATTCTATTCTATTCTTATTTGTATTCTATTCTATTCTGCATTCTATTCTATTCTATTCTATTCTACTCTATTCTGTTCTGCATTCTGTTCTATTCTATTCTGCATTATATTCTGCATTATATTCTGCATTCTATTCTATTCTATTCTATTCTATTCTAAATAACTTGCCTCCTAAAATAGGATTTGCAACGGAAATTTGGAGGGTTAAAAACCCTACCCCAGTTCTCATCTTTAATAAGCCCCAAATTAAGATATGGTTCCATATGTCTATGGAGGTTCTCCGTCATCCAGGTCATGGTTGTCCCAAAGATGCTTTTTTTCAGGAGGCAACTGGACTTCCTTTTTTTTTTTTTTAAGACGTTTTGCTTCTCATCCTAGAAGCTTCTTCAGCTCCCAATATGGTTCCATATCTTTATGCCATGTTATTCAGGCCCCTCTGTGTTAGCAAAACTGTTATACAGGTGGTCCTCAGCTTCCTACAGTTCATTTGGTGACTGTTCAAAGTTACAACGGCACTGAAAAAGTGACTTATGATCGTTTTTCCACACTTAACGTCCGTTGCAGCATCCCCGTGGTCACTTCCGGCGGTCCGTTCTGGGCCTTGCGAAAAAGGCCTCTGGCTTCAGCAGGTTCGCCAAAGTCAACAAAAAAATTAGCTGCCACTTCTGCCGAACCGGTGTGAACTGGCTGAATCCCACCACTGACCCTGCCCCAATTAAGTTTAAGATGATGTGATGCAGCCGGAAACATTTAGCTACATAAATTTCTTTCAAAGAAGTCTTCTCCTTTGCTTTTGAAGCCTGAGTAGCTTTTTCATATGGTTTTGGACAAAAAGAAGGGGAATGTCAAAATCTGGTTATTAAAGCGTTAACTAATATTTCCATAAGTTGGCAAATGTTCAGTCAAAACCTGGCCCACTGCCTGTTGTTTACTGAAGCTAAAGGAGAAGCATCTGCAACATTACCAAAAGCATATTGTAAAAGGCACCACATGCAAATTAAGCCTCTTGAGCTATAAGTAAATTGCTGGGAAAATTTATAACACATTTAATAAAAGCTGAAGTAAATGCATTGCCTTGGCTCCCAGGGAGAACAAATTTTTTCCCATCATTCTCTTTCCTCTCCACAAATTAGAAATAAATAAAACAAAACCAAAGGAGAAAAAAATCTGCAGTTGGGCCAGTACAATATTGAATTTGCAGCTGAACAAGTTTCCCCAGAGGGGAAAATGCATCTGCAATTGTACGTTATTAGATAAATGTATTTGGATTAAAATTAAGGTTTTTCTTTCTTTCTCTAGGTACAAATATTAAGGGATTTAAATTTAGAATTATCTTGCTT
>NW_015389031.1:109232-119232 GCF_001527695.2 Protobothrops mucrosquamatus
CTTTGGGAGAACTATGACCTGGATGACTGAGAATCTCCATAGACAATGCCCATGTAACTGGATAGAAAAATAACTAGATGAAAAAGAGAGATCGGAAAAGGGCACAACACTTTGTCTCCAGAAGTTGTGAGTGCTCTGGAGGTTTTTAAGAAGAGAATGGATAGCCATTTGTTCAGAATGGGTTAGGGTCTCATGCTTGAGTAAGGGGTTGGACTAGAAGATCTCCAAAGTCCCTTCCAACTCTGTTATTCTTTATTCTGCATCTTTAGCGTTTCTAAACCATTGCTTTGTTCAACCTAACTGCACAAATGTCTGTGAATGATCAGTATGTCGGCTTAAGGTTTTGGACAGATGATGTCCTTAGAAAGGTCCAAGTTTCCATAACTCTCCTAATACCTCCAACAGAGAAGAGCTTAACAAGTTTGCCAGGAATAATATTCTTGCTGTTCTCCTTCTTGGGCTGAGTTTTCCAAAGGAGTAAACAGACAACTACTTTAACTACTTGGGACACTCACCTCCTGTCTACCCCACTGAGTCCAATCCTCACCAAAGGATGCTTCAAAACAGCATTGGAAACAGCAAGGAAAAGTCATGATAGCATTAAGACTCTACATGGAAGTAGGACCAAATACCCTGATTGTTGACGGCAAGCCAGTTGCCTTCCCCCTTCCATTTTGAGTTCAGTTTTCATCAGTTCTGGCTGACACACACCAGCAGATTGGGAGTAGCACCTGAAAAACCTTGTGCAGGCTTGCTCCAAATCCTATAATCCTGAAGAACATTTCCAATCATCTCCGTTCAGTTCTTATGGGAAAAGACAGCAACGGACACTAATCCCCTTTTATAACCAAAATGAGATATTCATAAGGCGACTCACGAAAAGGGTTGACGGTTCCTTGAAATATATCAATGTCTTCCTAGAGCATACCTTCAAATTTATGGGATGAAAAGTATTTCTATCATTTTCTTGGGTTGTTCAAAGTATGGCTTAGAGCAGCGGTCTCCAACTTACTGGGCACCAGGGACCAGTTCCGTGGAGAGAGGTTTTTCCACGGACTGGATGGGATGTGGTTTTGTGTGCCGCCTGCATCCCATCGATGGGACTTCACTTGTTTGTGCGGACCGGTCCACGGACCAGGGGTTGAGGACCCCCAGCTTAGAGTAAACACCAAGGAAGTTGACCTTCCTTGCTTCAATTCTTCAGTTCCTCTCTGGATGGGTTAGAAAATGAATCAACATATTAAGAAGCCCCATCAAAGGGCCAGAATGAAGCTTTGTGGAACTTAGCAGAAATTAATCCAAATACTTACTATTAGAATGAGGTATTAGCTTTTCTTTCAGCATCGATCTAGGATGATGAAACATTAAGTTCAACAAAGAATAATGTAATCTGTTATTTCTGATATAATTACAGCCAGGCAGGCTGGCAGGCTTTTGATATAAATGTGTCTCTGTGCTTGTAAGAACTGACTATACAGTTCCAAGATGTTGCATTAACCTATTGAACAGCTCATAAAATAACCACTGCACTGATTATTATCAGCAGCTTCATTTCTATTTTTAATTAAGCTTCCTGGGCTCCATATCATAGCATTGCCTGGACTTAGGAGGCACCACTGAAGTCCAGGAAAGAAGTATCAATAATCTTACTTGAAAGAACTGGAAGGCTTTTAGAAATAGAAAAGAATGGATGGATGTCATAGCTGCCTTCCTACACCTCAGAGTGAATGAGTCACTCAAGGTCACCCAGCTGGTTTCGTGTCTAAGGAGGAACTAGAACTCATAGTCTCCCAGTTTGTAGGCTGATTCCTTATCTACTACAACAAACTGGCTCTCAGAGAATATTTAAACCAAGTAAACACACACACACACGCACACACAAATAAAAGACTTTGGGAAAAATGCAGAGAAGAGCAACTAAGATGATCAAAGGCCTGGAGACTAAAACATATGAAGAATGGATGCAGGACTTGGGTTTGGCCAGTCTAGAGAAAAGAAGGACTAGGGAGGACATGATAGCAGTCTTCCAGTGTTTGAGGGGCTGCCACAAAGAAGAGGGGGGTCAACTTATTTTCCAAAGCACCTGAAGGCAGGACAAGAAGTAACGGATAGAAGATCATCAAAGAGAGATCCAGTCTAGATCTAAGAAGAAGTTAACCAGTGGAACGACTTGCCTCCAGAAGTTGTGGGTGCGCCATCACTGGAGGTTTTTAAGAAGAGATTGGACAGCCATTTGTCTGGAATTGTATAGGGTCTCCTGCCAGAGCAGGGGGCTGGACTAGAAGACCTCCAAGGTCCCTTCAAGCTCTATTCTGATTGATTGATACTCAAGGGAGAACTTCCCAGAAGAATCCATGAGCACAGAATGTGAAGGAATGGGAAACAAGATGGTGTGGCATGAAACAAAATGTCCTGAACAGGGGTACCACATGCCTTTAACAGCTTTCCTGTTTATCCAACTTCCGTTGTTATAAATCATGATAGGGAATTCAGTGGTTTGATACTCTAACACAGGGGTACCCAACCTTGGGCACTTTATGACTTGTGGACTTCAACTCCCAGAATTCTATTCCATTCCATTCTATTTTATTTTGTATTCCGTTCCGTTCCGTTCCGTTCTATTCTATTCTATTCTATTCTATTCTATTCTATTCTATTCTGCGTTCCATTCCATTCCATTCTCTATTCCATTCCATTCTTCATTCCATTCCATTCCATTCCACTCTATTCTATTCTCACAGAGTTCCTGCATTTCATTATCAAATGAGCACAAGATAATATCCTATAGACACACACCCTTAAAATTTTCCCTGTCAGAACGAGTGAATCTTCAAGCAATCAGGACAGCAATGTGAGCTAAAAACGGCCTGCTTATCTGTAACAATTTTTCTTATAATACATACAATTCCCCAGAGGTAGATGTTTAAAATACAACACAGGGGCCATTTTCTAACAAAAGTTCTGCACGTAATAATAAAAATAGAAAATTATTATTTTACACACAACTTCAGCCCCCTTTTTCCCTCTTCTTTGTTCGTTGCCATCCATCACAGCTGTCGGGGGTTTCTGACTGTTATATGCTGACTGACAACAGAAAGAAAAAAAAATTGAGGCGCCGGGTGAAATGACAGAGCTGTCACAGCTGTTGCAAAAAAAAAAAAAAATGAAAATGGATAGATAACGTTTTGAAGGCAGCAGAGGTGGGGATTTGCAAAAAGGCAGCATGGACATCCTATTGGGTGTACATTTCTGAGGTCCTATCTGCCCTGGACTGAGTAGTTTGGCCTATCAATCTCGCTTGCTTACAGAGAAGTACAATTTTTATCTCCTGAAATGCATGTGGTTGACAGCGCTTGGCATCTATGAATTGATGAGGAGGAAGGTTTTATAACTAGCTGTGATCTTGTTACTGTTCTGGGTGAGATAATTGGAAAGAGGCGAGGGCCGAGGAGGGATGGGTGGGCATGAGTCAGGAATCAAGGCCCGGGCAGCCGCATGAAGCCTCATTGGTCAGGCCCAACCAATGTCTTCAAGTTGCTGTAACAGAGAAATCCCACCTTTATAGCCAGCATCACCAATGGCAACATGGGTTGGGGGTTATACAAATCCATCCATCCATCACTGGAGAAGGGCCTAATGCTGGGAAAGATCGAGGGCAACAGAAGAAGGGGACGACAGAGAATGAGGTGGCTGGATGGAGTCACTTAAGCAGTAGGCGTGAACTTAAATGGACTCCAGAAGATGGTAGAGGACAAGAATACTTGGAGGAACATGGTCCATGGGGTCGCGATGGGTCGGACACGACTTCGCAATTAACAACAACAACAACAAAATCTATCTATCTATCTATCTATCTATCTATCTATCTATCTATCTATCTATCTATCTATCTATCTATCTATCTATCTATCTATCTATCTATCTATCTATCAAATTTCCCTGATGGCACAGTAGTTAAACTGCAGTATTGCAGGCCTACTCTGCCCACAGCCTGGAGTTCAATCCTGACAGGGCTGAAGGTTGACTCAGTCTTCCATCCTTCAGAGGACCGGTAAAAGGTGGACCCAGATTGTTTGGGGGGAAATATATACAAAACGCGTCTACACTGGAAACTAGCCAGAGAGTGCTCTAATGTGCTATGAGGCGGTATATAAAGCTAAATGCTATTGCTACTGTTGTCTGTATCCAATTTCTACACTTCACATCTCAGGGTGTCTCAGGGTGGTTTCACAGACTACAAATAGCTTCCATTTATGACGGACTTCTAGTTCTGTCAGGAAGCACAGCCTGTAGCACACACTGCCTCAGCATAAGGGGAGTTGTAGTCCAACATACGCAGAGGGCACCAGATTAGGGAAGTCTATTACAGCATATTGTCTGTTTGCTTGTGAGTCCCCAAAATTGTCTATTTAACAGGGAGTTCCAGGCCTGAATAGTTTTGGCTTTCAAGTCAAACACTTGACAGAGACAGATAGATTGCTAAAGAGTGTCCTTGTTAAGGACACCACATGAAAATACAACCTTGTGATATCAAAGGAGAGCAATTTTGTGCCTCTGCTCACACGCAACCCAACCAAAGCTTCACAAAGAGCTTTAGAAACAGAATCACAGTTAAGGGCGCTCAGAAAGCAGCCATCCCAGTAAATCAATCATACAGCACATGATAAAGGGGTTATGTGTGAATGCCAATCCAGGAAATTAGTTTGACGTTTATCTCCCAGTGGGTCATATGGCTTGGCTTGGGTAAGCTTTGGGGGAATAATGACCGTCATAAAAATAATTAAGCAATTTGGACACAGCACATCCATGCTCACAGATGGAGGTAAGGATATATGCTATCAAATATCTCTTAACTGTGAAAATCTATTATTGATGGGTCAACTTAAGAAAAGAACTCAGACAATGAAACCACTGTATATTGCAGTTTAGAAAAAGGCTCAGGATTGTTATACAATTTTAGTCATCATACGCAACTGTTGCAAAGCAATTACATGATTTGATAGTTGATTTGTTTCCTTTAATGTGGTGCACAGAATGTCCAAATCAGATTATTATTTATGAAGTTATGATCAAAAGTAGAAACATGAACACACACCATAATTATAGATTAGTTACAATGGCCTTTTTAAAGTTTTCTATCAGTATGGGCTCTTTAAAAGCAGATAGCCTTGCCATATCCATTTTCTATAAGGAGACAAAAACGATATTGGCGAATGCCATCCTAAAAACTATTGTGAAGGTTGTTTTGAAGTGTACATCATGGTTAACACCATTTTCAAGGAAAGTGCTGTACCCCTGGAGGAAATGAAACAGCTTAAACACACCATACACCACAACGAAAGAGTGATGGACATCGTTCGCTGATGACTGAAATGCCACACGTGTGTCAGTGACAAAATTAAAGACTTCAGAAATTACACCCAAAATATAGCTATAGATTATTATATAGAATAGAGTATAGAGTAGAGTAGAGTAGAGTAGAGTAGAGTAGAGTAGAATAGAATAGAATAGAATAGAATAGAATAGAATAGAATAGAATAGAATAGAATAGAATAGAATATGGGATGGAACGGAACAGAACAGAACAGAACAGAATACGGAATAGAATAAAATAGACTACAGAATAGAATAGAACAGAACAGGGTAGGGTAGGGTAGAGTAGAGTAGGGTAGAGTAGAATAGGGTAGAATAGAATAACAGAATTGGAAGGGATCTTGGAGGTCTTCTAGTCGAACCTTCTGCTCAGGTAGGAAACCCTATACCATTTCAGACAAATGGTTGTCCAATCGCTTCTTAAAATCTTCCAGTGTTGGAGCATTCACCGCTTCTGGAGGCAGGTTGTTCCACTGGTTAACTGTTCTGTCAGGAAATTTCTCCTTAGTTCTAGGTTGCTTCTCTCTTTGATGAGTCTCCATCCGTTGCTTCTTGTCCTGCCTTCAGATGCTTTGGAGAATAGCTTGACTCCCTCTTCTTTGGGGCAACCCCTGAAGATTTTGGAAGACTGCTATCATGTCACCCCGAGTCCTTTTCTTTATTAAACTAGACATAGCCAATCCCAGCAACCATTCTTTATAGTGTTTTTACCTTTCCATGCAGCTTAAAAAGCTGATGTTTATTGTCTAATTTATCTGTCACGTGTTAGTTCATGGACTGTCCAAAGTGATATTCAATGAACAAAAGACCTAATTAAAAAGCAAACATCATGTAAAGCATGTATACACAGCATGTATACATGTATAGCTGTGCAGAAGCAAAGGTTTGTACGCATTCATATTCAAATTCTACAAATAATTCAGTAGCTGTTACACCGCAAAGAGCACAAAGGGTAAGAGTCAGCAACAAAGTTGGGATACCAATTTGTCTTCTTTTTTCCCCCAAAATATAATTAATAAATGTCTATGGAAGTTCTCAGTCATCCAGGTCATAGTTATCCCAAAGAGGCTTTTTCCCAAGGCAGCTGGACTTTCTTATTTTCTTTGAAGACATTTTGCTTCTCCTCCAGAAGCTGAAGACCATGGGGATACGTCAATGGCCGTAAGTGTGAAAAACGGTCTCATAAAGTCACTTTTGTCAGTGACGTTGTAACTTCGATCGGTCACTAAATGAACTGCTGCAACTGTCGCTGCAACCTGTACTGGGGTTGCAACAACACAAACGATACTGTGTTTTGCAATCACCTATAAAGCAGTTACAATCCAGCCCAACAATCAGAGGTTAACCTTAAGCCTAACAAATTGCAGATTAAGTTCCAACTCTGTAGTATTTCCCATAGAAACCAAAGACGGATAGCCAAGCAGGAAAGCCCATCACAGCATGTGAAAATTCGCCTCTCTCTTTTTTTTGTTACAAGCCACAAACCTGTACAGGATTGTTGATTGATGTAACCCTCAGATTAGAAATACACATCATGAAATAAAGTTCCCAGAGTGGGGAAAAAAAAACCAGAAAGAAAAGGGGGAACCCTTGATGAGACTGTTGAAAGAGCAATAAAAGCTTCACTCAAAGGCTGGGCTTTAGCATCTGATTGTGGGAAACTTTCATTTAAACAGCCCAACGGAGTCTATTAGCCATCAATCTAAGGCACTAAATAAACCTTTAGCACGTCTTCTTTAGAAACGGCCACATAACCGTCCAGTCAAGCTGTTGGAGTTACTGACAAAAAGAGACTGCTATGGATTGGAGAAAGTTTATGGGGAAGAAAAGAAATTTCTCCACCAGCCAGTGACCACAATAAAGTTTTATTTTCTCCAGTGGCCAGTTGAGCCGGCTCAAACTAAAACTGCTCTCCCTTCAAACAAACAGGACAATAAGTGAGACGGAAGTGTCTGGGACAGCTGTTATTAAATTTAAAAAAAAGAAAAAAACCTGAGTGCATTATATATGTACATTTATACATATATTTTTTCTTCACACTGAAAATTGTTTCCAGACAATATCGACACACAGTTTTAAGCTAAAATTCAGCACCGTACACATTGATTTTTGAGAAATTGCACGCTCGTTTTCCATTGGGAGCAATCAACAACTAAGGAAACAAATCACTTTCAAAAGTTTGGTTTATGATCCAAGTTTTTGTCTGAAACATACAGTCAAAGCTACCATTTTTTTAATATATAATTTGGATGAGACAATCAAAAGCAAAGAAACGGAAAAAAGATCCATTTATACTTCTGACTGTAACAAAGGGAAAGAGGAAAGCATATCCTGATAGTCTTTTTCATAAAGACAAAAATTTAAATAAATGAAGTGCGAAATTCTGAACTCCTAATAAAAATTTATAACTTCTGTCTCTAATTGGACTGGGGTTGTTGTTTTTTCAAAAAAATGACCCAGGGAGATCCAGAAAATTACAGGCCCGTCGGTTTGACATCTGCTCCAGAAAACAAAAAAATGTTGAAAAATGGAATCAAAAGACGTTACAGAGGAACAAGTCTTGCTTATGAAAAATCAGCACAAATTCTCACCAACCTTCTAGGTTTGGGGCAGTGTCAACAGCCACGGAATGAATAAAAATGACCCCAGTCAAAATTGGAAATTTGGACATGAAGAATAAACGTCTTGCTCCAGAGCTCTTGAATCAAATTCAGTGGTCATGCTGTAATAGGGATTCCTCTTTTAAGGATTGCTAACTGGTTAAAGAAAAGAAAAAAGCAAATAAGGAATAAACATGTAATTTTTCCAATGAAGACAACTATTCTTTGGCAGCTTGAGAGACCTGTGTTGGGAACAGCACTTTTAAACATGTTCATAAATTATTTGAACTACTCTGAAGAGCTCCAGAAGGATGTGTATAAAAGAGATGAATGTTCAACCAAATGTCAAATGGAAATCAATTTAAAAAGTATAAGTATAAAGTGAGGCACATTAAACCTAATGTCACATATACCCTGATGGGATCAGAGCTGTCTATCTAATTAATCAGAAAACCCCATATTTGCATCCTTGGCACAGATTAGAGAGAATTATCTTAAAATAATGTATAGAAGGCACGTGAGGGTGGCAAAATTAATAAAAATAACTAAAAATAAATCTATGCACCAGTGGGAAAACAGTAACCAGAATGGCACATACTTTCATACCAGGTAAGAATGCTCAGGTTTATAGATGCAATTTTTACATTACACAACATGAAAGTGTGTAAAATTGACAGTCATTCAAACTGACCCCAAGTAGAAGCTTTCTGATAATATGAGGTCTATGGAAATTCTCAGTCATCCAGGTCCTGGTTGTCCCAAAAGTGCCTTCTTTTAGAGAGTTGTTGAAACCACTTGGAGGTTTACCTGTGTCCTCAGGGTCACCTGAGTGGTGCAAATAGGTGTGGAGCCTTCTTGGAACTGTTGAAAGGACTGTGTTGGTCCAGGAAGGCTCCACACCCATTTGCACCACTCAGGTGACCCTGAGGACACAGGTAAACCTCCAAGTGGCCTCAATGACTCTCTAAAAAGAAGGCAAATGACCAGCTGTCTGCAAGGAGTATAAATCCTTCCATTCCCTGCCATCCAGTCGGAGCTGAAGAAGCTTCTTGGATGAGAAGCGAAACGTCTTCAAAGAAAAACAAGAAAGTCCAGTTGCCTCCTGAAAAAGCATCTGGGACAATAATACGAGATATTATTTAAACAGCCCAGAGATTACAGAAGCCATTCTTTGACTTGAGAAGAACCTCTTCAAATAAAACCTTCACACAGCTAGCAACAGTTATTCAACTGTTGTAAAGTTTGACTTTGCAAAGGACAAGGGATGCCCTACGTCTGTTGCTTATTTTGAGTACTGGTCTATTAAGGTCTAAGCCCAGTTTTGAATGTATGGTCTCAATCTACCCAAAATGTTGCTTATATCATATTAATATCATTGTAAGACTCTTTAAATCCAGTAATACAAATCTCCAAGCAAGTGATTTATAATTGAATAGCATCAAAACAACTGGAAATTTATTTCGGACCACAAATTTCTGCTCAGTATGGATTACGTGGATAAAAGAAGCTGCAAAGTACAGTAATCAGAAGTCAGGAGTTATATGATGGGGAGAGGTTGCTAGAAAGTAAGATAAAAGGAGTAAAATCAAACATTTTGGGGCTCCACATTTGCAATTTAAAATACCCTCATCTTCCTAGCTTTCCCCTTTTAGAGTGCACTTCCGTGAGGAGTTTAGACTTCACGGGAGAGTTAGCATGAATTAAAGCTTCCCCAGACTCCATCCATCACCCTCAAAAAAGACATTATAAAAAGAAGATGAATAGCTGTGCCAATCTGTGTTCAGGTGAATAGAGGCCTTAAAAAGTAAAGGCCCCTCCAAGCAAAGCCTAATTCTGATATTTCTTTTTTTGTGGGGGGAGACAGGAAGGTTTATGGAAGTGGCTTGGAGGTCATCTAGTCCAACCCCCTGCTCAGGCAGGAAGTCCTATACCATTTCAGACAAATGGCTGTCCAGTCTCTTCTTAAAAACTTCCAGTGTTGGAGCATTCACCGCTTCTGGAGGCAGGTTGTTCCAGTGGTTAATTCT
>NW_015389031.1:124232-136698 GCF_001527695.2 Protobothrops mucrosquamatus
GAAGGGACATTTCCATTTGTCAATGGCATTTTTAACTGACAAAATACAGTAGTGGAGATGAGGGCACTAAAAAAACAGAATAGAAGTGATGTCATTACCCTACAAAAAAAGATGTTGAGACTTTGGAAAAAGTTCAGATGAGAGCAACTAAGATGATCAAAGGCCTGGAGACTAAAACATATGAAGAATGGCCACAGGACTTGGGTTTGGCTGGTCTAAAGAAAAGAAGAAATGGGTGACATGATAGCAGTATTCCAGTATTTGAGGGGCTGCCACAAAGAAGAGGGGGTCACATTATTCTCCAAGGCACCAGAGGGAAGGACAAGAAACAATGGTTGGAAACTGACCAAAGAGAGAAGCAACCTGGAATTAAGGAGAAACTTCCTGACAGTGAGGACAATCAACCAGTGGAACAGCTGGCCTCCAGAAATCGTGGGCACTCCAACACTGGAGGTTTTTAAGAAGAGATTGGACAGTCACTTGTCTGAGATGGTATAGGTTCTCCTGCTTGAGCAGGGGGCTGGATTAGAAGACCTTCAAGGCCCCTTCCAGCTCTATTCTATTCTAACTTTGGCTCTCTAAATTTATAATATTGAAAAAGTCTGCTCACTTCTCAAAGCTCTAATCTCCAGATTGCTTTCCCCTTCTTCCCAACCACCAGGGAGTGTTCCTTCTGGATATATTGAAAGGAAAAGATATGCCCAATAAGTGAGAGGGGTCAAACAGAAGCCCAGCCATTTATTAGATATACTGCAACCGGATGGATGTAACTCATCCATCAAAGAGCTCAAAGGCCCTCAAAGAATTAGCTTCTTATGAAAAGCCTCCCTTCCCTCTCAGCCACATGGGTCAACTTCCTTCCCTTCAACGTTTGGAAAGTGAACCCTCACTAACCCCTTTGCCACATTGTTCTTAAATCATCAACCCCCACACACAAACACACCCCCATTCCATGGCTATATTTAAACTTTCCTTTTCTCAAGACCCATCCTAGAGCCCTGGGGGGGGATGTTGAAGTGTCCCCGGCATACGAGGGGTGACACCTGCTCTTTCATAGGTCAGCCTCCTCATAGGCCCGTTGGTGACAATGAAAAGATTGCACAATACCGCTGCAGCAAAAACTCATTCTCTTACTCATCCATCATGTTCAGCCTAGCAGCGGTTGCAGTGACCTAATCTGTAATGCCTCGGTGCTTGTTGGAGATTTTTTTTTTTTTTAAAGGCACCCTCCTTCTTTGTTGTGAGTTACAAAAGAACAAGTCTGGACTAGTAGATAAGAGGACTAAATGGCCCGAAGATTAATGCAATACTTTCTGATCGTGGCCACCGAGGTTCAACCGCTGGGGTTGAACTGGAACATCTGGTTTCTGAGTTGGCTTGAAGATCGCAGCTGATGTCTCTCCCCCTCCCCTCCAAGTTTTTAGACCTTCTTCAAGAGGTAAACAACATTTTAGAAGGTGAAGAACGAAGTGCCACCATCCACTGATCTCTTCAGCCATCTTCAAAGTAATCTGCAGCAACTATGATATTAGTTTGGTATTATAATGAGTCAACAAAAAGACGCTGTTCTGTAAAGACAGGATAATTGTGAAGGAATATTTAATGCTGTGACCGAGTAAAGGAGGTCCCCAGATTTTTTGCATTCCTCCCCTCGATGAGGAATAGTCAACATGGGTGGGAATTGGAGATACAGGAAAGCTAAATCAGAACAAGAAACTTAGTGTTATCTTATAAGGAAGGGAAGAAGAATTAAGCACCTGGATATAAGGAAAACCAGACTTCAGAGTAACAACGGCTTTTGTCTTTGATGCTCAATACTCACAAGTTAACAACCCTGAAAAGAATTTGAGTTTTAATAAAGGAGAATATTTGTAGTTCAGGGTTGACGTGAGGGGTCCTGGGTGCTCTCTGAGCTTGCTTGTTTTCTTGCAGATGTTTCATTACACAAACTAGTAACGTCATCAGGGCTAGTGATGATAGTGATCAGACTAGCACTGATGATGTTACCTAGTTTGGGTCATGAAATGTCCGCAAGAAAACAAGCAAGCTCAGAGAGCACCAAGGACATCACAGTCATTCCTTCTCCTTCTCCTTCTCCTTCTCCTTCTCCTTCTCCTTCTCCTTCTCCTTCTCCTTCTCCTTCTCCTCCTCCTCCTCCTCCTCCTTCTCCTCCTCCTCCTCTCCCATTCAAACCCCACTCCCTTCTAGCACTGATGATATTACCTAGTTTGGGTAATGAAACATCTGCAAGAAAACAAGCAAGCTCAGAGAGCACCCAGGACCCCACAGTTGCTGTCCTGCCCTTCTCCTCCACTCCACAAACACGTCCGTGCACTGGCCAGCCTTTCCCATGGCCTGGTGGCCAATAGGCCACGGACCGATAGTGGGTCTCAGCACACAGATGGGGGACCCCTGCCATAGACAACTGGATCATCTCTTGAACACCATTGACACTCACAAATTCACCATCAGTCAATTGCAAAAGGCAGCCTTACTTGAAACATCCTGCAATGATACTATTAAATAAGAACATCTGCCTATGCCAGGTCACTGGGAAAGACTCAGCAGGTGAATAAAAATGCCAAATCCAGTCTGAACATCTGGCCGACTGTGCGACAATCTATAAAATCAATAAACATGAAAAGAAAATTCCCCATATTGAGAAACAATCAACCACCAATATCACCACCCCATTTATACCTATTCATATTTCAATATGAAGGACCAGGAGATACAACAGGTACCTAGGCTGAAAACAGATCATTAAGAATCCATCTGGGAATATTGAATTAAAATGCTCTTCTCTTACATGTTTTCAGAAACAACCTGGCCTTGTGCATTTCTGCCCATGAAAAAGTATGATAAATTCCCTTTAACCTGGAATCGGGACTTGAAAGAACATCTATGTTTCTCCCCCCCCCCCCCAAAAAAGCAAGAAACAGCATCTCCTTTTGAATCAGAACCTATATACTGATTTTAAGAAAACCATTACCTCCAGCCAAATTGGTCCAGCTTAACTTATCAGCTCCAATTGCTTTATGTTTCTTATTTTCGCCCCAAAGGCAATGCCTTCAGATGGCAGATATTAATCTTTGATCTCCAGAGATATCTTTCTGAAAGTGTTTAATCAGTAATGACCCAAGTTGTGTCACCTTAAGATGGCTACATTTAAAAATAAATAGAGGTCTATCGTAGGCATCAAGATTCATTATCGTCCTCCTGAAAAATTAAGGCAGAAAGCTATTGTGGTTAAGTGGAGACAGCGAAACCTGCACGTTTTGAATTCAAAATCTTCCCCTTAACCTTGACATGCTCTTTAGAAAGTCAGATTTCGCCCTCAAGGCTCCCCTTAAGCCACCTCACAAGCTTGTTAGAAACATAAAATGGAGGAAACCCACAAGGGTCAAATAATAGGCACCCCCCAAAAAAGTCTAAATTTCTGGTTCTTCACTTTGGCTGTGAGAGCTTTGGTCAAAAATCCCCACAATTATGCTTAGCACGTTATTCCTCTTCTTGTTGTTCTTAATGCCTTAAAAATAGAAATAAAGCAATATAACCCTCCCCCCCCCAAGAAACACAGCATCTGTGTTGAAAACTGGATGACCCAAATGGGGCCTAGCAAACCTGACTTGTAACGGGGACATCATCAATCATCATTAAAACACAAAGTTCCCCTATAATGAATCTATGGCTAATTTAACATGCTTTAATTTAACACGCAAGCTTTCGTCGCTGTCTTCTGACTTGATCCGATTTGTACGGAGAAAAGCCTGTTCTGATCACCCACTAAAAGTTACGATAAAGACACCAAGAAAATGGTCGCCTGAGGAGACGGCCTCACAGGTGTGTGATGGACGGCCAGCCTATTTCTCGTCTCCCCATTAAAAAAAAAATTTTTTCACCTCAGCTCACCTCTCCTGATCGATCGTTCTTGTCCATAAAACAAGCTCTTCTAGCTTTTTAAGAAATTCTTATTGGTCTCCGCATGCTTACTTTAAATTTAATTCTCTGTGGAACATCTGAGCCAAACAGCAGAATTAGGGAACATTTTAGTTTAGATTCTCTGTCATCCAGGTCCTGGTTGTCTCAAAGGTGCTTTTTCAGGAGGCAACTGGACTTTCTCGTTTTTCTTTGAAGACGTTTCGCTTCTCCTCCAAGAAGCTTCTTCAGCTCTGACTGGATGGTGGGGAATGGAAGGATTTATACTCCTTGCAGACGGCTGGTCATTTGCATCCTTTTAGAGAGTCCTTGAGGCCACTTGGAGGGTTACCTGTGTCCTCAGGGTCACCTGAGTGGTGCAAATGGGTGTGGAGCCTTCCTGGCTGCAGGAAAACATGGGGAAACACGGTATGTGTGTGTATGTGTGTATGTACGTATGTGTATGTGTATATGTATATGTGTGTATGTATATATATATATATATATGTATGTGTATGTATATGTATATACATATATGTATATATATGTGTGTGTGTGTGTTTGTGTATATGTATATATATGTGTGTATATATATATATGAGTGTATGTGTATATGTGTGTATATATGTATATATGTATGTATATGTGTGTATATATGTGTATGTATATTTGTTTTCTGAGGTATATATATGTATATATATATATGTGTGTGTGTGTATGTGTGTGTGTACGTGTGTTTCTGTGTGTGACTATATATATATACATACATACACATATACATACATACATACATACATACATGCTTTTTTTGTAAAAAAAAAAAAAAGGTGCTGGAACTCACACATGTCATACAACCCTCCTTGCCTACCAAACAAGGTTCCATCCAAAAAAGGTGTTGGAATTCCGTTCTGGGTGTTCTATGACAAAGAAAGCCCTGCATACATACATACATACATACATACATACATACATACATACGTATATGTAATGTTTTGGCCACCGCCAGGGTTTCAAAATTCTGCCTATATTCCATTTTTAAACTCTCTTTCACTGTTTTTAAATTTATTTATTTTATTTATTTATTTATTTTTCATAATTTATATGCCGCCCTTCTCCCATGGGACTCAGGGCGGCTCACAGCATATTAAAATAACACAACACAAACAACACAACACAACATTTGTTAACAAATTGTTAAAAAGATGAGAGAACAAAATATATAAAATCAGTAAGTCCATTTAAGAATGCACTGTGTACTTAAAGGAATGGGCATATATTGGAGCAGAAGATTGCTCGTATACATTTAACAAAATATATGTAAATATATGAGGGATGATTGACTATCTGAACAGAAAAGAGTCATGATTTTTTTTTCTTCTCAATTTATTTCTTCTTTCTTTTTGTCAATGAATTTATACAAGAATAGATCGTACACTGTAGCTGGAGAAATTCCAGCAGATAAATAGGAGTTTATTTTCATAACTGTGTGAGAGAAAATATGTTGAATGTGTTCAAATTAGAAGAATCAGCTACATTGAACTGAACATTCCCCTTGCATACAGACAATATTTCTAGCCAGGTCACGATTGAGATCAAGAACAACTACCACAAAAATTTAAAATGAAGAAAGAAAGACCCTCAAAAAATTAGTTTCAAAGGCTTTCAGAAAAAAATAAAACATATTAAGTATACTACATATTGGGAGTAGCACACAGCTTAAATTTTAATATGGGATACCCATTGACATCTAATGAAAATGTTTACCTGCTTTGTAACGTTGAGGTATTTTATTTTTAATTCAATATTTTTTTTTAATAAATAAAAAAGAAAAAGTATCACGAGAAAACCGTTTAAGAATTTTTCTTCAATACTTATCTTAGAAATGGGCCATTTGATTCATGCACATCCCTAATGTATATCATCAGTGACTGAAGGAGTTTTTTTATATGATTTTTGACAATTTAACAAGTCCTCTTGACAAATTAAATGGTTGTGTTGACAACTTAACTGTACTGCCAATCAATATTTTCAATTACTTTCATTGTCATTCAGAAAAAATACAACACGAGGTCACACGGTGGCAAATCCAAGTAAAGAAGATAAAATGGTGCAAAAACGGTTGAAGGAAAACTTAAAAACTTTTAACTACAACATACAATTTAAGCAACCTTTCTGCCTCTCTGGTAAATCTCCTTTAAAACAAAAAAAAAGAAAAGGAAAGGAAGGGAAGGAAAGGAAAGGAAAGGAAAGGGAAGGGAAGGGAAGGGAAGGGAAGGGAAGGGAAGGGAAGGAAAGGAAACCCAAAATTTAGATCTTAGCGATGGGGAGATTTCCTTCCTTCTTATAAACAATCTAAAAGTCATTAAACTTCAGTTTCTGCACTCAGGATTTCATTAAAAACAAGTTTTTTATGGTTTTACTTCCCACTATAAAGCTTCTTATACTTAACCTTATTTCAAGAGCAGGCCAACACGGTGTAGTACTTATTTACTTATTTATTTGAATCCCATCTTTATTATTTTTACAAATAACTCAAGGTGGTGAACATATCCAACACATCTTCTGCCTCTTATTTTGTTCACAACAACAATCCTCTCCCAAGGTCACTCAGCTGGGTTTCATGCCTAAGACCAATACTTCTCGAGCAGGGGATGGACTAGAAGACTCCAATGCCCCTTCTACTCTGTTGTTCTGTAATATTCTGTATTCTTAAGCTAATTACTGCTTATTTTTAGGTTTACATAATATCTATGAGCCCTAGTGGCACAGTGGTTGGAATGAATATTGCAGGCTAAGTCTGCTGACTGTTTGGCAGTTCGATTCTCACTGGCTCCAGGTTGGCTCAGCCTTCCATCCTTTGGAGGTCGAAAAAATGAGGACCCAGATTATTGGGGTCAAGAAGTTGTGAATGCTCCAACACTGGAAGATTTTAAGAAGACATTGGACAACCATTAATCTGAAATGCTATAGGGTCTCCTGCCAGAGCAGGGGGTTGGACTAGAAGACATCCGAGGTCCCTTCCAACTCCATCATCATCATCATCATCATCATCATCATCATCATCATCATCATCATCATCATCATCATCATCAAGATGCTGACACAGTAAATCGCTTAGAGAGGGCTGTAAAGCAGTATGAAGCAGTATATAAGTCTAAGTGCTGTTGCTATTGCTATTGCTATTGACTCAGCCTCCCGTTCTTCCAAGGTCAGTAAAATGAGGACCCAGATTATTGGGGGCAAATATACTGACTCTGTAAACTGCTTAGACAGGGAATATGGTCCAAATTAGGAATATAAATGAATTTAACTTAATGTTAACACATTCAATTCTGCTTCCAAATATTTATGACCTCCACACAGTACCACACTCTTTGTTTATTATATTATTAATAATAATATTATCAGAGTACAAATTCAAATCCAAGATGTGGCACTGTACACTGTAGGTTTATTAAAAGAAAGTAAATAATCTTTTGTTAGAAGTTCTGTTTCTATAAAGCACCACAAAGCAAACAAAGAATACCGTCACCATGTGTTTTACTGCTCAACTATTGAACTGTAATAGGAGAAGGAAACTCCACTCAGAACAAAAGAGCATAGAGTATATACCATGGATCCAAACTTGCAAATACTGCCATCTGCTGGCTGAATACTACTGCAGTTTGTGGCATAAAAATACATTCCAACAATGAATTCCAACCTCTTTAATTTAAGCCATCCAATTTTTACTTAAGAGATTAGGCAATTCCACCCCTAGCTCAAGCAGGAGACCCTATACAAGTTCAGACAGATGGTTTTTCCAGTCTCTTCTTAAAAATCTCCAATGATGGAGCCACCCACAACTTCTGAAGGCAACTTTCGTTCCACTGGTTAATTGTTCTCACTGTCAGGAAGTTTCTCCTTCGTTCTCTTTTTAATGATCTTCCACCCATTGCTTCTTGTTCTGCCCTTGGGTAAATTTATTTGGAACAGTATAAGGACTCCTGCCATGGGCAGGGGGTCAAAATAGAAGACCTCCAGGGTCCCTGTGATTCTGTGTTCTTCGTAATCTCTGAAGTTTACTTCCAAAGCATTTGGCCCTCCACAGAACAATTGCATTATTTCTGACCAACATTACCTCAGGCAATGACTGCGACAATTTCTTCTTCCTATTTATAAATTTCTGCCTTATTTGGTGAAGGTAAGCTATAAATGTTTTTTCCCTTGCTTGGTATAACCCTAATGAAAGCAGTCTCAATAGTGCAGCAGGACTTAAAAGCGATGACACAAATATCAAATCTTCTTAATAACAAGACTCTTCCTAGTTACTCGGATCAATAAGCTTTCCCGGTTAAGGGGAGAGGGGAAAAAAAAAATATCCCCAGACAATTCAGGGCAAAGTAAAATAAAATTTGTCTTATGAAAGAGCCGCTTCCAGAAGTTAATTTGAAGAGACTGACTTCTTGAACAAGATAGCGAGGTTTGTGTTGCTACACAACCTATGGATTCCACACAGTTCTGTTAACCATCAGCAATTATCTTCCTGTCAGAGCTAAAGGTAACAAATTTCCCCATATCCAGCGAGGCTATATCATCAACCGGACACCGGCATCATTTGACGGGAACTAAATCACCACAACCAGCCCACAGCTCTGACAGACAAATGTGCTGCCTCGGAAAATCTGGGCCTATCACTCTGGCAACATGGTTGGGGGGGGGATTGAAGGAGGAAGGGGAAAAAAATCCTCTCCTCTCCCTGAAAGGAGATTAAATGTTGTAGATGCCGTTAAGTACAGTACGGGAGAAAATCCTAAATATGAGAATTATTAATGGACTTTAGGCTGGCCCTTTTTAATCTGTCGCCAGCACATGTTCATCTATTTTACCTCGTTTCCTGACGGACAGAAAAAAAAGAAAAAAGAAAAAAAAGAGAAGAAACTGTACATTCCCTTTGCTTTAATCACAGCCAACAGTGGGAGAACAATAAAATCTCACCCATCATCCAGAAAGCATTTTAGCGGTACTTGGTGTTCTTTGATAATGAAGATTGCATAATAAAAGAGACGGCTAATGTGTCCTGACTTTATATCCGACAATAACATTCGGTGTACGCCACGCTACATAATGGGGATATCGGACTGAGCTTTCTGCTCAAAAGCTAAATAAATAAAGCATGATCAGGGGGCAACCACAGCTTGGCTAGAATTTCCTGTTGATCTTTGGTTAAAACCTGGGTTTCCTCCATCCCAGACCAGGAAAAACAAACACTGGACGATACTGGATCATCCCGATACAAGCAACGTCCGACTGTTTTGGCCTGTGAAATATTCAAGATCAATTGCACGGACCTCTTTACAAATTGCTATTAAAATAGAAGCAAAACCCAAAGAGCTATCTATTGGTCTGCCAGTTAGCAGGACAAATTTTTCTCTCTCTCAAATTCAGATTAATCACTGGTGCTTTTCTAGGTAGGTGGCAAATAACAGTAGAAGAGATCAAAAATTCTCAAAACTGGTGAGATACAGTATATATATATATAATCCCTTCTTCTTTAGGGCACAGATCCGAGCAGACGTTATTTCTACTCATCAACTGAAAAGCGACACTTTTAAGAGCAAGCGGTGATCTGTAACTCTTTCTCTTTCTTTCTTTTTTTTTAAATATAGCATCATGTAAAGATGATTTGATGCACCGTGTGAAGGTGTTTAGAAGCCCTTTCTAACAAAGATGCCAAGAACTAAAATTTATTTGCCAGGCACATCTTCAGAGCTTTCCACCTACAACTTAGAGCTCATGAAATGCTTGTCAGCAGGACTATCTTTCTTCCAGCAAAGCCATAACATTTAAAACACAAAGCTCCTTATTATTAGCACTGCAAAAAAAAATAAACCCACGTATATATGACTTATATCTAAATGCAACTGGAAACGGTCATCGGTCACCTGCCATAGTCTTAAAAAAAGGCACATTCAGACAGGCAAATTGTCCTCACTGCAATCAATGAACATTTTTTTGGGGGGGGAATAAAATACCAGTTTTACTTTATCCCACCAATAAATGGACATTTCAAGGGAGGGGGGACCCAGATGCCTACATTGCCCATTTTCTTACCAGCATTAAACCAATCTCAGTATTTTAACATGAAGTTGGTTCTGCTCTTCCCCCCCCCTTCTAAGTCTCCATATCTTTGATCACTAGCATAGGGATTGGGTTTGTGGCAAGGGTGCCTTTTAGTGTGTGTCAGTGTCCTTGCAATCAAGAGCCACAACAATTCAGAGACACATCAACGCAGTGTGCCTGCAAGAACACAAGACTGTGAGTTTATCTGATGAAAAAACAATCTGGGAGGGGGGAATACACTCGGTAATAAATGTGTTGCATGTTAATATCTAAAGAAATCAGTTTTGCTTCTCCAGATCATATTCTACCTGCATTGCCCTTCATTTGGAGACAAAAGGCCTGCCTTGTTTTTATTTTTTATTTTTTATTTTTTTAAAAAGGGCAGTGTATTTATCTTTTTTATTATTATTATTTAGTTCCTATTGTGTATAGGTCTTGTAAAATGTTACCTTTTTAATATAATAAACCGGCCAGAGTTACCTTGTGGTACGATGGGCAGTTGATAAATTTAATAAATAAATAAATAAAATTCATCTCTATATTTTCATAGAGTGTCCAAAACATAATATGTAAAGAAGGTTAAAATCCAGAAATGTTAATATGATATCTTTTTTTTTTCATTTTCATCATCTACATAATGGTCAAAGGGACTTAACCTTCTAGCTATCCATTGCTATAGCAAAGATCTAGTTAAGATGAAAAGTATTTGACTAGTCCAACAATCGGCCTTTCCTAATCTCTTAGAAAAACTTGGGTGTAAGTAATCCATGCCAGTTGAAAGCTCTGCTTCATAATTTCACAATCCTTGCCAGTTTACTGCTCCAAATATACTCCACTATCAGGTTTTTTTGCAATTAATTTAATGGAAGGAAACCTAATCATCAGCATTTCCACAGTTAATGACTGACAAAATATTAATTTCAACAAAAGGAGATAATAGCTAGCAATATTTTCTTTATCCTCTAACTATATAGTTGTGGTTGAGTATAAATGTGATATATTACTAAAAATAGAATGGAATGGAATGGAATGCTTTTTGTCTGAGTTTAGGTTTGTAGCAGACCAATTACAAAATATAGGGATAAAGACGTTTGGTCTGACTATATTGTCATTTTCTTTGGACAACCTAAGTCCTATTTTTCCCCCAATCATTTAAAATGGTAGGAAGTTTTAAATGGTCTCCATCCACCCTCACAAACCTTATACTTCTATTCTATTCTATTCTATTCTATTCTATTCTATTCTAGTCTAGTCTAGTCTAGTCTAGTCTAGTCTAGTCTAGTCTACATTACAGATGAGATTTTAAATCCAAAATATGCATGCAAATAAGAGCAGGTGATAAATGCATGCATATTTGACACACAGCTCTTGATAACAATGGTTACTAAATGTCAGAACTGCTATTTTTTTTCACTTGGGCCATAATGGAGCAAAGTAAAATGTGTTAAGTCCCAAAGGTATGGATGGAGAGTCTCCGTCATCCAAGTCTTGGTTGTCCCAAAGGTGCTTTTTTCAGGAGGCAACTGGACTTTCTTGTTTTTCTTTGAAGACGTTTTGCTTCTAATCCAAAGAAGCTTCTTCAGCTCTGAAGGGATGGTGGGGAATGGAAGGATTTATACTCCTTGCAGACGGCTGGTCATTTGCGTTCTTTTTAGAGAGTCCTTAAGGCCCCATGGAATTTTACCTGTGTCCTCAGGGTCACCTGAGTGGTGCAAATGGGTGTGGAGCCTTCTTGGCTGCAGGATGTGTCCCTTCCCTGTTGGAGACAGGCACAGGCTGTTGGGGACGAGTCTGTGTTGTCTGCATCTCAAAGTGAAGAATCTCCACAGATGTGTTCTGTTAAGTTTTCATTTTTACAAATTCATTTGTCCTTTCAAGCCATGGAACCTGCTTTCTAATCTTTAAGAAAGCCTAGTCAAATTTGCCAATAGGATACTCTTTAACTAGCCAAGCAATTTACTGCCCACCTTGAACTGCCAAAGGCACAATCTGACTAACAAACCCATCCTTACTTACTTCGCTGAGATTAGAGGTTAAAGATAAACTTGATGACAAGTTATAAATGGGACTCATTTGAAATGTTATTGGTTATTATGGAAATATGTGGTAATAATTTCCTCTTTAATGAAAGGCAGCCTGTTTTTAGTGGCCCCTGGTTTCTTGTTTAGGCTTTAGGAAGGTGATCAAGGTATGATTAATAGCTACTCCTGTGTGATAGGCATCTGGGATACGATAAGCAGAAATGGAGATTTTGCCACTTAGCTGCATCGTAAAAAATAGAAAAGTGCCATCATGTTGTAGGATATAAACCAGGTTTATAGGCAATACGCTTCTGATTTTTCTCAAAATTGCTCCAATCTCAGGAGGTGCTCAAATGCCAGGCCCAGCTCAAGAACAACATAGAAAAATCCAGCCAAAGTTCAGTTCTTTTTTTTCTTACACCATA
>NW_015389031.1:137594-146380 GCF_001527695.2 Protobothrops mucrosquamatus
AGAAGAAGAAGAAGAAGAAGAAGAAGAAGAAGAAGAAGAAGAAGAAGAAGAAGAAGAAGAAGAAGAAGAAGAAGAAGAAGAAGAAGAAGAAGAAGAAGAAGAAGAAGAAGAAGAAGAAGAAGAAGAAGAAGAAGAAGAAGAAGAAGAAGAAGAAGAAGAAGAAGAAGAAGAAGAAGAAGAAGAAGAAGAAGAAGACTTTTAAAAACGGAGGTTTATTATTTTTTCAGAAGGGAAATAGTCAACTTTTCCTCATGTTAGGCCCACATTAATTACTGCATATACGCAACTCAAGGAAGGAAGAAAGGAAGGCAAAATACATTTATTTTTAACGTTACCACAAGACATGGGCAGTTATAACAATCAATATATTACTAATACAGGTAGTCCTGGACCACAAATTCCTGTTACTAAGTGAGGTAGTTGTTAAGTGAGTTTTGCCTCATTTTTCTTGCCCTGGCTGTTAAGTGGATCACTACAGTTGTTAAGTCAGTAACCCGGGTTGTTAAGTGAATCTGGTTTCCCCATGGACTTTGTTCATCAGAAGGTCACAAAAGGGGATCACGTGATCCTGGGACACTGCAACCATCATAACTGTGAGTCGGTTGTCAAGCATCCAAAGGTAAATCACGTGACCAAGGGGATGCTGCAACCGTCATAAATAGGAACCAGTCGCCAGACGTCTGAATGTTGATCACATGATCACGGGGATGCTGCAAAGGTCGTAACTGTGAAAAATAAGTCTCTTTTTTCAGTAATGTTGTAACTTGGGTCACTAAAAGAACCGTCGTAAATCGAGGGCTACCTGGATCAACATAGTACATTCGTTTTTAAATCGTGTCTTTGATGTTATTTTGCAATCTGATGCCCTCCAGAGCTGTCAAACATCAATTTCTACAACGCAAAGAGCCTGCACAAACCCCCGATTCCTAGGACACTTTCTTTTTGATGAGTCACCAAAAAGTTCTTGATTTTCATTCAATATGAGCACAATAACAACACAGCGGTTTCATGAAATGAATTTCCTGTGTTTTGATGATGTGTGTGCATAAATGTGTGGGCCTGACGGTGGGAATGATTCTCGCCCCAAATCAATTCGCTGCCTCTTAATTGAATGTATGGACCACAATCTTTTAAGCTAGTCCAATGCAAATTGGTGGGTAGACCTCTTTCAACTTCCAAGGCTGAGAAAAGGTGACCACCCAGAAGAGGGGTCCCTGGAGACAGATGATGTGGTATCCCTCCCCCTTTGTTGAGAGAGATCCAGTCTACCAACAAAAGTCCTTTCAGCAGTTCCAAGAAGGCTCCACACCCATTTGCACCACTCAGGTGATCCTGAGGACACAGAGAAACCTCCAAGTGGCCACAATGACCCTCTAAAAGAAGACAAATGACCAGCTGTCTGCAAGGAGTATAAATCTGTCATTCCCCACCATCCAGTCAGAGCTGAAGAAGCTTCTTGGATTAGAAGCAAAATGTCTTCAAAGAAAAACAAGAAAGTCCAGTTGCCTCCTGAAAAAGCATCTTTGGGACAACCAGGACCGGGATGTCTGAGAATCTCCATAGACACTAATCCAGGGGTCTTCAAACTTGGCCCTTTTATGACTTGTGGACTTCAACTCCTAGAATTCCTCAGCCAGGCACGCATGCCTGGCTGAGGAATTCTGGGAGTTGAAGTCCACAAGTCATAAAAGGGCCAAGTTTGAAGACCTCTGCACTAATCCTTAGTAAAAGACCCTATCACTCCAATCAAATGGAGTCGAGGGTCTTCCTTTCCTAGGGACCTAGCTGGGGCAGGCCTGACAATCGCTCACCTACAATCACCCAGTTGGCTTCCATGCCTAAGAGAGGACTACGATGCAAGCCTTCGTACTCATATCCCAACAAACTAACACAAACACCCCATGCCAAATTCCCAGTTTGGCTAGGCTAAGTAGTGGGGTGAAAACCCTAAGCTAGAGGTTCCCAATCCCCCGGCCCATGGACCGATCCACGGCATGCCAGCAACTGCACAAACAAGCAAAGTCCCATCCATGGGATGCAGGCAGCATGCGGAACCACGTTTCCCCCCCTCCTCCGGTCCGTGGAAAAGCCTCTCTCCACGGAGCCGGTCCCCGGTGCCCCAAAGGCTGGGGACCATGGGTCCAAGCTCTCCAATAAGATACAGGCTTTCTTCGCCCAGCTCTAGGCGCAAGGCAGGATCAATATCAGTTAGCATTGCTGTTTCTTCCAACATTGTAAGATTTACGATAGCGGCTAGGAGCTTCACTTTGTCTTCAGCCAGCTCATCAGCACAACCCAATTACTAACTGCAGAGAAACAACATTAACATGAGCTTCTCAGCTTTCTTTATTGCCCTTCTACTAACTCTCATTTCGGGATATTCAGGCAGCAGCAGCAGCCCCATAACAAGCACTACACTTTAAAGTGCGCTCCGAGGAATAAATTTCCAGTCTTTCATTACTCGTACCTTGATTTACTTCATATCATCTCGCTGCTATAGACAAAGATAACACACAGTAAATTACAGCTGTCCTGTTTCCTAGTTTCAGAAATGGGGGGAAGGCAAGGGAATGCCTAGGTCGAGTTTCCCCGCGGCCTCCTCGGCGATCCTGGGCTATCCTGGGCTTCTTCGCATCCCTGGGATTTGCAGGCTGTATTTTATGCAGAATTAAGACTCCTAAAGGTTGGAAGGGAGATTTTTTTACTTCCCTTTCCTCCACCCCACCGACAATCCAGATGCCGCAGCCTTAAGAAGCATAGTCCACCTTTCCTCTTATTTATTGCACTCGTTTAAAGACAAGTAATCTGATTTAAGGTTTACTCCAAAGGCCCTTTGCAAAATCCTGAGGCCTTCATAATGTAATGGCTTCGGATGCTTCGGCGTTTGCTACCCTCTCATCCAAAATCACTAAACAAAATACAGTCTTAAAGTCTTCCTCTGTTCCTGCCTTGAGTTCATCCTAGCCTCCGGTTTTCCTGCTTTGTTAGCAGGAACAGCTTGGGGGGAAAGAAGAAGAAGAAGAAGAAGGAAAAAAACACACCAGTCCCTGGAAAAATTCCTTCAGGTTAGGTGTAGAAGTACCCCCTTCTTTGTCCTACAATTTCCTCCATCCTCAAACCTATTCCAGGGGCTGATAAGAACATTAGTTTTATGCGACTTGTCAAGCTCAAATGAAAAGAGAGCTAACTTTAATGACACTGCAATTAATCGCCCCAATAGACAGACAGCTAAAAGACAAGGTATTGACTTCATTAAGGATAATGTATTATGTCATTAAGTTAGTAGGGTCACCTTGTGTATCATAGATGCCTGCTAATATATTGGCATTTTCCTCAAATAAGATAAATTCAGATATGAGTGATAAAGCTGATTAGAAAATGTTTAATCTGAAGGGTCTTCTTTCCTCCGGGCTGGCTTGCAAGCCTCAAGTGTAAGAGTCATTATAAGAAGCTATTACAGATCCCAGATTATCTCACATAACTGGCCCTAGTCATTTATAAACTTGGGTTTGTTGTGTGTTTTTTTTTTGGGGGGGGGGTTGCTCAATTTCTAAAGTTAAAAAGGTGTCGCCACTGATGAAGTCTAGATATCATTTGGCAGCAGCGTAGCTCAGAGGTCTTAAATTTAATCTGTTCTACCTCACCTTAAGCAGAAATTACCTCTGGTGTGTGTGATGTCTCAAATGGCACAAGGAAGTTGAAGCTTTTCAGCTTGCCAAGTACAGTCCTCCTTGACTTACAGCGGTCCATTTAGTGACCATCTGAAGGGCACTGAAAAAAGCGGCTTAGGACCATTTTCACCCTTACGATCATTGCAGCATCTCCCAGGGTCACGGGATATACATTTGGATGCTTGGCAACTGACTCGGTGTCTCCCGGGGTCATGTGATAAAGCACCTGAGGGCAGGACAAGAAGCCACGGATGGAAACTAATCAAGGAGAGAAGCAACCTGGAACTAAGGAGAAACTTCCTGACAGTGAGAACAATTAACCAGTGGAACAACCTGCCTCCAGAAGTTGTGAATGCTCCAACACTGGAGGTTTTTAAGAAGAGATTGGACAGCCATTTGTCTGAAATGGTATAGGGTTTCCTGCCTGAGCAGGGGGTTGGACTAGATGACCTCCAAAGTTCTATTCTATTCTATTCTATTCTATTCTATTCTATTCTATTCTATTCTATTCTATTGAAGGACTAACTTTAAATTGCTTAGGTGCTGAAGCTCCGGCTTCACTTCAGTTCCTGCTCAAGGAGACAGTTCCTGCTCCTCGGACATTAAGGAAATGCAGGAAGTCAATGGGCACTTATTCCTGAGATGTCCTCACTAACATTGGTCAAACAAACATATAAACAATCATGACTTTCAAAGACCAGTTCATAAAAGTTGAAATAATCAAATAAGATCAGAAAGTTCAAACTAAAAATATAATAAAATTTTCTTAATTGAATGAACTGAATAAGCGTTGGTTCCAACACTGGTCAAATGATATTAACCACATTTCTAGTTATGATTGTTTTTTTGGAAGAAAACTTCTGTGGGTGCAATTAAGCTTCTTGACTTCCATGCTGTTAGAAATTATGTTTATATATAGCACCACAGAGTAAACAAAGAGTACAATCACCATGTGCTTTACTGCTCAACTATTCAACTGTAACAGGAAACAGGAACTCTCCTCAGTACATAAAGAAAACAGATTATAACCATAGATGCACACTAAACACTGCCATCTACTGGCTGAATAATTCTGTAGTTGTTACAATACAAAATACATTCTAATATGTATTCCACCACATGCAAACAAGGAATGCCCCCCCCCCGCAGGGGATATAGGGCTAAATGTTCCCTTTAATTCACATTTTTAAAGAGCTGACTTTCCAAAGGAAACTTGAGCTGGCTTTCTGCAAAAAAAAACCAATAAGGTGCCTTTTGACCCCTGAAAGACTAATATATTTATAGCAGCCTGTGAAGCACTTTGCACTCTAAATAATTTATTATAAATAGTGGCAAATAAATAATTCCTCAGCTGTGGAATATTTTAAGAAATGCATCCTTTGGTAGCAACATAACACGATATGAAAATGCTTACGGCACTTCCAGCTGCTTGGGTGAAAATGTAGATTTTTTTTAGTCAGCCCTACAAATGTTAAAAACCAAGGTGGTTTAACAATATATTAACCTTGAACAGAGAGACCTGCCACTTTACTATTAAGTTCACTCGTTGCTTCCAATGCAGTCATCTGTAGGCTAGCCTAAAGCATGGGGTTACCAAAGAGGGCATCTTTCTATTTATTTGTTTGTTTATTTATCTTTGTGAAATATTCATAAGTTGTCCCTCAACTCAGAGAAAGCTCTAAAGGTCAACATCTGATGGATCCTTTTAGAACAGCTAAACAACCCCTTAGGTAATGTGGAGAACTCTTTGGGAGAAAACGTATCCACAGTTAATAATTTCAAAGTTGGAATCACTCCACTATTCTTGTTGTTCATGTTCAGTCACTAAGTTGTGCCCAACTCCTTGCGACCCCATGGACCACAGCATACCAAGCACCCGTGTCTCCCAAGAGTTTGCCCAAATTCATGTTCATTATGTTGATGACACTATCTAACCCTCTCATCCTCTGCCACCCCCTTTGCCTTTTGCCTTCTATCCCAAAAGTGCTTTTTTCAAGAGGCAACTGGACTTTCCTATTTTTCCTTGAAGACATTTTGCTTCTCATCCAAGAAGCATCTTCAGCTCTGGCTGGATGGTGGGGAATGGAAGAATTAATACTCGTTGCAATGAGCTGGTCCTTTGCATTCTTTTTAGAGAATCATTGAGGCCACCTGGAGGCTTACCTGTGTTTTCAGGATCACCTGAGTAGTGCAAATGGATGTGCAGCCTTCTTGGAGCTGCTGTGTTGTAGACTGGAGATAGAAGAGTTGTATCCTTCCCCCTCTGTTGAGAGAGGACTGTTCAGTTTTGACCTAGATGGCCTCCTTGACCCCTCTTTCAAACCAGTGGTCCTCTCTGTCCAAAATGTGGACTTTGCTGTCTTCAAAAGAGCTGCCTTTGTCTTTTAAATCTAGATGGACCGCTGAAGCAAAACGTCTTCAAAGAAAAACAAGGAAGTCCAGTTGCCTCGTGAAAAAGCACTTCTGAGACAACCAGGACCTGGAGGACTAAGAATCTCCATAGATATTTTGCCTTCCGTCTTTCCCAACATCATCAGGGTCTTCTCCAAGGAATCTTCTCTTCTCATTTGGTGGCCAAAGTATTTGAGCTTCAGCTTCAATATCTGTCCTTCCAAAGAACAAAGTTGATTTCCTTTAGGATGGACTGATTGGATCTTCTTGCAGTCCAAGGGACTTTTCTGGAATCTTCTCCAGCACCACAACTTGAAAGCATCAGTTCTTCGGGATTCAGCTTTCCTAATGGCACTATTCTTTCTCCTTCTCCAAAATCATACACTGTGGTGGACTTAAAAAGGAAACATCATCCCAAGCTATGCTTAGCTGCCTCCTCTTTTCATCCCGCAAACATCTAAGGGAGCAAGATCAGGAGAAAGGGAGAACAGAAGGACGATATCTTTACACAACTACCCAACAATCCATCTCTTCTTTCTTTTTTCTTATTGTGGACCTCAAGAGTTATTTCTCCTCCTGGCTCAGCCATTGCTCATGTGAGTCCCGACTCACACATCATTACGCGAGTGGCCACAGACGACAAATCAAGGCCAAATGAAATATTTTCCCCCGGCACATCTTATTTTAAAATTGCTTAATAAAGATTTTTGTGCCATTTAATATGCTCCAGACTGAGAAAAAGTACTGATTCATTTCTTTTATAAAGGACAGTTATTTTACAAACATTGCCTGAATAGGCTTTTTGCAAATACAGAAATGTCAGTGAAATATGAAGCTCCTCTAATTATTTATAACAGCTTTCTCAAGAACCATATGCTAGAAAGCTGGACATTTTCCAATTGCGTTCGCTGGTTTCTCTAACACAATTGTTTTCCCCAAACTAACTTGAAACCTCATTAAGCGTGCCTTCATATTTCTTTCTTTTTTAAATAAAATAAAATAAAATAAAATAAAATAAAATAAAATAAAAAAATGCAAGGGCGCCTATTCCAGCAGCCCAGGCAAAAGTCACAAACTTATTTTCCTCTGTCAATAACAAAGCAGCACTTTGGTTTCCAAAATCATCTCCGCGTTCCTGTGGCATCTGTGGATTTTAAAAATGCAAAGATAATAAATTTATCTGCATGGACCACCATAAAAAAAAAAGGTGGGGGTGATCTACGTTATTTTGTTTGAAGGCACTTTGGAAGGCTGACCTCATGGTGCTCCAAAGAAATCAGGAGAACATCATTCCCCTCCCCCAGCACGAAGCTGCTTTTTTCTCACCATGCACACGTATACATAACCTGAACTTGACTGTTGTTTCTCTGTGTCATATAACATATGAGGGTATATGCATAATTCTGTATATTTATTTATTTTTGTCATATTTATATAGTGCATATCGGAGGCATTGACCCTTTGAGAGCTGAATGCAACGAAATTTCATTTTAATGTATGCTGATTAGTGTACATTCAAAGTGACAATAAAGTTATTGTTCTGTTCTGTTCTGTTCTGTTCTATTCTATTCTATTCTATTCTATTCTATTCTATTCTACATATTATTTCCTACTTCTATTCTATTCTATTCTATTCTATTCTATTCTATTCTATTCTATATATTATTTCCTACTTCTATTCTATACTATTCCTATTCCTATTCTATTCTATTCTATTCTATTCTATTCTATTCTATTCTATTCTATTCTACATATTATTTCCTACTTCTATTCTATTCTATTCTATTCTATTCTATTCTATTCTATTCTATTCTATTCCTATCCCTATCCCTATCCCTATTCCTATTCTATTCCTATTCCTATTCCTATTCCTATTCCTATTCCTATTCTATTCTATTCTATTCTATTCTACATATTATTTCCTACTTCTATTCTATTCTATTCTATTCTATTCTATTCTATTCTACATATTATTACCTACTTCTCTTCCCTTCCCTTCCCTTCCCTTCCCTTCCCTTCTCTTCTCTTCTATTCTATTATATTATATATATTATTTCCTACTTCTATTCTATTTTATTCTATTCCTATTCCTATTCTATTCCTATTCTGTTCTATTCTATTCTACATATTATTTCCTACTTCTATTCTATTCTATTCTATTCTATTCTATTCTATTCTATTCTTATTTCATTATTCTATTCTATTCTATTCTATTCTATTCTATTCTATTCTATTCTATTCTATTCTATTCCTATTCCTATTCCTATTCCTATTCCTATTCTATTCTATTCTATTCTATTCTATTCTATTCTATTCTATTCTATTCTAGCAAGCATGTGGGAGCTGTTGGAAGAATCTGACACAAACTAATGTCCCTCACAATCCTTCTCTACAAGCCATACCTTCCACCTGGACCGCATCTTTCCCAATATTCCCATTCAGGTTGTCTAAGGCAGAAGTTTGGGAACCTTTCCCTGTGACCTTGACATTTTGTCTCAAGCTTAACGTATTGACTTTTTTTTCCTCCCCCCCCCTTTCCTTCTGACTGCATCGCTTCTCATTTGTCATGATTATTGTTGAATTTTTCAACTGTCATTCCCCAATGTAAATCAATGGTTGTCGACTTTCTCTTTGTCATATCTGCACAGCAAACAGCCTCTCCCTTCTAAATGAGGCTTCATCCTTTCCTATCCATTAAAAGGGCTTGTCTTTTGGAGAAGTCAA
>NW_015389032.1:0-4416 GCF_001527695.2 Protobothrops mucrosquamatus
ATCTATCTATCTATCTATCTATCTATCTATCTATCTATCTATCTATCTATCTATCTATCTATCTATCTATCTATCTATCTATCTATCTATCTATCTATCTATCTATCTACTTTCTTTCTTTCTTCCTTCCTCCCTTCCTTCCTTCCTCCCTCCCTCCCTTCCTTCCTTTCTTCTTCCATCCCTCTCTTCATGAATCTTCCTTCCTCCCTCCCTCCCTCCCTCCCTTCCATGATGGAGCATATCTCTGTATATTTTTTATGTCATGAAAGATAAACCAACGAGTGGAAAACCAAAGGCAAACCAAAAAGGAGAAATGGTGAGGCAGTAGAAGCCTGAACCACTTTGCAAGTGTATAGTAATCACAATCACATTATTTATTAGTCAATACGTTTCTTTATGAACAACACAACTAGGGAGGAGTGCCTCCATTGGTTCAATGAGTTTCTAAATACATAAACAATAAATTAAGACATGCAAACGCTTTACATAATTCCGTTGAAAGTTCCCGTGTATTTTCATGTCTGGCTTAGTGCCTTTTAGTACGTGCTTTTCCTAAAATGCACATTTTGCCAACAGGGATGCTGACTGCCAAGCTGAGCACATCTGAGGGAGGGGTGGGGTTGTTAGTATCTTTCCCAATTTCATATAAAGCTTTTGAACTCTACAAAGCCTGCTGAAAAGATATATAAATTACTAGGAAAGCACTTAGAGATCAAAGTATTGAATTTTCAATCTGTCGCGCCGTGGATCCACCACGAGTGATTGTGGGCCATTTGTTACCTTTCCTTCCTTGTGTTTTTCAACTGGTTCTCCATTTTTCATCCAAATCAAAGAATTATGCAGCATGAAGGGTCCATGTGGGCCATCAAGTTCAACTTCCTTCAGCAAGAGAAGGACAGGTGGAGAAAAGAAGGGAGTCAAGAAGGGAATCAGCCTGGAGTTTCACCAGCAGTTTAAATCAAGCCTCTCTTGAGTTCTGTTGACTTGTATCTAGCACCAATTTAGTGCTGACCATTAACTGAATAACAGAGTTGGGAGGGACCTTGGAGGTTTTCTAGTCCAGCCCCCTGCTCAAGCAGGAGACCCTATACCATTTCACACAAATAGCAATCCAGTCTCTTGTTAAAAACTTCCAGTGTTGGACCCTTCACAGCTTCTGGAGGCAGGTTGTTCCACTGGTTAATTGTTCTCACTGTCAGGAAATTTCTCCTTAGTTCTAGGTTGCTTCTCTCCTTGATGAGTTTCCATCCGTTGTTTCTTGTCCTGCCTTCAGGTGCTTTGGAGAATAGATTGACTCCCTCTTCTTTGGGGCAGCCCCTGAGATATTGGAAAAGTGCTATCATGTCGCCCCTCATCCTTCTCTTCATTAAACTAGACATACCCAATTCCATCAACCGTTCCTTATATGCTTTAGCCTCCAGTCCCCTGATCATCTTTGTTGCTCTTCTCTGCACTCTTTCTAGAGTCTTAACATATTTTTTACTTTGTGGTGACCAAAACTGGATGCAGTATTCCAAGTGTGACATTACCAAGGCATTGTAAAGTGGTATTAATACTTCGCGTGATCTTGATTCTATCTCTCCCTTTTATAGCTACAGGGATGAATCAGTGCTATCATGTCTCCCCTGTTTCTTCTTTTCCTAGACTAACCAAACTCAAGTCCTGCAGCCGTTCTTTGTATGTTTTAGCCTCCAGGCCTTGGATCATCTTAGTTGCTCTTCTCTGAACTTTTTCCAAGTTCAAAGACATCTTTTCTGTGTTATGGTGACCAAAATTGGCTGCAGTATTCCCGGTGTGGTCTTACTAGGGCTCTATAAAGCGGTACTAATACTTTGTGTGATCTTGATTCGGTGCCTCTGTTTATACAACCCAGGATTGTATTAGCTTTTTTGGCTGCTGCTGCACACTGCTGGCTCATAGTCAAGCGATCGTCCACTAGGATTCCAAGGTCCCTCTCACAGTTACCATTTTTAAGCCAGGTCTTACTTAATCTGTACTTAAACCTTTGATTTTTCCTGCCTAAATGTAAAACTTTGCTTTTCTCCACATTAAAACTCATTTTGTTGGATAGGGCCCATTGTTCCAGTTTGTCAAGATCTTTTTGCATCCTGAGCTTTGCAGCATTTACATTTATAATAATAATAATAATAATAATAATAATAATAATAATAATAATAATAATAATAATAATAACAACAACAACAACAACAACAACAACAACAACAACAACAATAATAATAATAATAATAATAATAATAATAATAATAATAATAATAATAATAAAATGGATAAATGGCTACCCAGTTTCTTCTTAAAAACTTCCAGTGTTGGAGCATTCACTGCTTCTGGAGGCAGGTTGTTCCACTGGTTAATTGTTCCAACTGTCAGGAAGTTTCTCCTTAGTTCTAGGTTGCTTCTCTCCTTGGTTAGTTTCCATCCATGGCTTCTTGTCCTGCCTTCAGGCGCTTTGGAGAATAGCTTGACCCCCTCTTCTTTGGGGGCAGCCCCTGAGATATTGGAATACTGCTATCATGTCCCCCCTCATCCTTCTCTTCATTAAACTGGACATACCCAATTCCAGCAACCGTTCCTTATATGTTTTAGCCTCCAGTCCCCTAATCATCTTTGTTGCTCTTCTCTGCACTCTTTCTAGAGTCTCAGTATCTTTTTTACATTGGGGATGCCAAAACTGGATGCAGGCCTTGTAAAGTGGTATTAACACTTCACGTGATCTTGATTCTATCCCTCTGTTGATGCACCCCAGTACTGTGTTGGCTTTGTTGGCAGCTGCAGCACACGGCTGGCTCCTATTCAAGTGATTGTCCACTAGGACTCCGAGATCCCTCTCACAGTTACTACTATTGAGCCAGGTACCCCCTATACTATACCTGTACATTTGGTTTCTCTTGCCTAAATGTAGAATCTTATCTTTTCACCATTGAATTTCAATTTATTAGATTTAGAATTTAGAATTTCCGATCCGAGGATTCCTCTCAAGTCTACTTAAGCTAAATACGGCCGACCATTTAGAAAAGGATTTTTCTTCCTCTCCCTGGGAACAAAATGTTATCTGATGTTTATTTAATGACCGTATCTGCCTGTTCTTATGATATAATTTGCTCTGTAATTGTTGTTTACACAGTAGGTGGTCTTGTAGCTGTTTTATGGCTGCTAGTTAGCTTGAGTAATGTAAGACAAGGAGATGGAGGAACGGATTGATAAATAATAGAGTCGCGTAAAGCTTTCTTTCAAAGAGCCGATTAGGACACAGTTCCCTTGAAACTCAAAATAATTTATCGAATCGGAAGCCAGATGAAACGAAATGACTTCCGATTGGTTGGAACCATTCTGCAGAGGCATAAGAATGGTTCTATAAAATCTATTTACCATGACTATTAATAGCACCAATAGTGACTGGCACCTTAGGCACCACTCCAAGGCAATCGGAGTACCACTTGAACACCATCGGCATTGACAAATTCACCAGTGGTTAATTGCAAAAAGGCAGCTTTACTTGGAACAGCTTACATCAGTGGTGTCAAACTCAATTTCATTGAGGGCCGCATCAGCATTGCGGTTGCCCTCAGGGGGGCGGGTGGGGGTGGCCAAGGTGGGTGTGGCCTACTGGGTGGGCGTGGATGGAATGGGTGTGGCCTACTGGGTGTGGGCATGGCCAGTTCTACATTGTTCACGTCAAGGGTGCCTGTGGGGGCCTGGGCAGAAGTGGGACAGATCTAAGGGTCTCTGGCAGATGGGGGTGGGACCAGGGCAAGCGCCAAGGCATGGTCCATTTCTTCATTCCTCACAAAGGGTGACACCTCCCCAACATGCACCCAAGGGACGGGCCAACGCGGCAGGGGCTGGTTCCTCGCTGTTTCTGGATGGCCTTGTGCAGCTAAGACTGAATGTGTTTCAGCATAGATGGCCACCACAAAATTGTACATTGGCTCCCGGCTAGCCTGGGCCAGGGCCAAGGCAGAGGGGGCCGTTCCCTCACTGTTTCCAGGATGGCTTTGCGGGCCACATGAAACCACTTCACGGGCTGCATCCGGCCCCTGGGCCTTGTGTTTCACATGTCTGGCTTACATCCTACAACGATACTTCTAATGCTACTTCTGCCTAGCCTAGGTCCTTTGGAAGGACTTAATAGACAGGAAAAAAATGTCAAATCCAGAATAACAGAGTTAGAAGGGATCTTGGAGGTAACAGATCAACAAAATTGGAAGGCACCTTGGAGATCTTCTAGTCCAACCCCCTGCTTAGGCAGGAAACCCTATACCATTTCAGTCAAGTGGTTGTCCAATCTCTTCTTAAAACTTTCCAGTGTTGGTGTCAATTCTACAACAAACCTGACTGCAACCATTTTGCTCATTCTAGGCTGCCACAAGAATGGGAGGGGGTGTGGAGGAATTCTAC
>NW_015389032.1:4522-8598 GCF_001527695.2 Protobothrops mucrosquamatus
TTCTAGGTTGTCACTATTGTGATTCCGTGCCAGCCTGTGATCCCGGTAGTTGAGCCTGGGAAATCAGAGGAGGAGGAGGAGGAGGAGGGGCCTGGAGAGCCATCAGAGTTGGAGGGAGGCTCTGCTGAGCTGCAGGACTTACAAACTAATGAAGAGGTTGGTCCTTCCACTCGTAATCAAGCTGAGAGCCAGCTGTGCTAGGAAGCTGAGCCGGACTTGGAGGAAGCACAGCTGGAAGATCTCAGAGATGCTCGTAAATGTAGACAGGTCACACGAGTAGGACAGAGGGAAGCAATAGGGTGACTCCAGGGTAGGAGGAGAAAGCAGTGAGAAGCCACGTCTTGGGGCTGCATAACAAAAAGGGAATGTGTGGGCAGGGCTGGTTGCTGGAGGCAACCATTTGCAAAGAACTTCAGTGTCAAGAGATCATGGTCTGTTTATTTTGCCTCTGAGTTATTTCCTGTTTGACTCGTGCTCCGTTTTCCTTTTGGACAAGGTCTCCATTGAAAAAGTGTTCTGTTGCTTTTTTTTTCTGGGACAATTATCAGGTCTGTAACTCAAATAGAAAGGGTTTATTTTCCAGTCTACTGTTAAAAGAGGGGTTGTCTTTGTGAAATAACAAGGATGTGCGTAGGCTGGGACAGAACAGCCACATAGAATGGAGGGAGGAGGGGCTTGGACAGGTGTTCCACTAGTCAAAATAATCTTCTGTCCCATGGGAACCAAGGTCATCTACTGCTCCCGTGATCAGGGACTGGGCATTGTATAAGAAAGCCCGCCAAATGAATCTATTGGGGAACGTAGGGATGGCATAGTTGTGAGGGTGGGACATTATGCTTTGTAACTGGGAACGTTTTAGTGGGACTTTCAGACTTGGTTTCACTTTTGATGGTGCCAATACTTTGTAACTAATAAACATGTTCTTTGAAAAATTTTCAACCCTCAGAGTTCTGCTTTATTTGTCTCTCTCTGTCGGAACCATGAACTCTTCTATTTTGAGAATGTAGCTGATTGCATAGTTTTGGGGTGGGAAGTTCAATTTTGTATTATCGTCTCTCTTTGAAGGGAATTTCAGACTTGGTTTCACTTTTCACCGTACCGATATTATGTAAACAATAAACATGTTCTTTGAGGAAATTTCAAGCCTCAGAGTTCTGATTTGTCTGGTCTTGTCTTTCAGAACTTTGACAGTTGGAGCATTCACAACTTCTGGAGGCAAGTCGTTCCACTGATTAATTGTTCTAACTGTCAGCAAATTTCTTCTTCATTCTAGGTTGCTTCTTTCCTTGATTAACTTCCATCTGTTGCTTGTTGTCCTGCCTTCAGGGGCTTTGGAAAATAGGTTGACCTTCTCCTCTGTTTTACGGCAACCTCACAAATATTGGAACACTGCTATCAATCCCCTGGCAAGTCAACCAGATGTTCCAGTCTGAACATCTGGTTGATAGTGTGATGAACCCTATATATTTAATGTATAATATCAAATCATATATTATTTTATTACCTTATTTAATAGCATTATATATTTATAAAATAACTGTTATGATGAGGTTTAGTATTACCGACAAAATGCTTCCTTTGTAAAAAATATCATGTGTAATAATAATAATAATAATAATAATAATAATAATAATAATAATAAAATTGGAAGGGACTTTTGAGGTCATCTAGTCCAACCCCCTGCTCAGGCAGGAAACCCTATACCATCTCAGACAAATGGCTGTCCAGTCTCTTCTTAAAAATTTCCAGTGTTGGAGCATTCACAACTTCTGGAGGCAGGTTGTTCCACTGGTTAATTGTTCTCACCATCAGGAAGTTTCTCCTTAGTTCTAGGTTGCTTCTCTCCTTGATTAGTTTCCATCCGTTGCTTCTTGTCCTGCCTTCAGGCGCTTTGGAGGATAGCTTGACTCCCTCTTCTTTGGGGCAGCCCCTGAGATACTGGAAGACTGCTATCATGTCCCCCCTCATCCTTCTCTTCATTAAACTAGACACTCCCAATTCCAGCAACCGTTTTTCATATGTTTTAGACTCCAGTCCCCTGATAATTTTGTTGCTCTTCTCTGTACTCTTTCTAGAGTCTCAACATCTTTTTTACATTGTGGTGAAAAGATAGTGTTGAAAAAGTGTTGAAAATGAGCAGGTTGAGTGGTTGTGAGATTTCTGAACAAAAATTTATCAAATCTTGGCTCAAAACAGATCAGATTTAATTCTGGTTGAAAAGAAGAAAGTGTGGATAATGGATGTAGCTCAAACCAGGGGGGTAGGAAAATAGAAGACAAAGAATTAAGAGAAGCTCAGAAAGTTATTAAGATCCAAACAATTGAAGTTGAAAGATTCTGGCATAAACCAGCTGGTGGCCACTGGGATTTCATATTTTTTGTGCATATTGTAATAATAACGATATTACCTGGGCCTACTGGGGCATGCCCATCACTGTCTGTGGCACTGTGTTCTGTATTTTCCAGGTTGTCTACAAGGGCAATCTCTTGCAAAGCACATTGCAGTAGTCAAGCCCTGAGGCATCCAGGGCATGAATAGAATAGAATAGAATAGAATAGAATAGAATAGAATAGAATAGAATAGAATAGAATAGAACTGGAAGGGACCTTGGAGGTCTTCTAGTCCAGCCCCCTGCTCAAGCAGGAGAACCTATACCATCTCAGACAGGTAATTGTCCAGTCTCTTCTTGAAAATCTCCAGTGATAGAGAGCCCACAATTTCTGAAGGCAAAGCTGTTCCACTGGTTGATTGTCCTCACTGTCAGGAAGTTTCTCCTTAATTCCAAGTTGCTTCTCACTTTGATCAGTTTTCAACCATTATTTCTCGTCCTTCCCTCTGGTGCTCTGGTGAACAACCTGACCCCATCTGCCTTGTGGAAGCCCGTCAGATACTGGAACACTGCTATCATGTCTCCTCTATTTCTTCTTTTCTTTAGACTAGCCAAACCCAAGTCCCATAGCCATTCTTCGTATGTTTTAGTCTCCAGGCCTTGGATCATCTTAGTTGCTCTTCTCTGATTTTTTCCCAAACTCTCAACATCTTTTTTGTGATATGGTGACCAAAATTGGTTGCAGTATTCCAGGTGTGGTCTCACTAGGGCTTTATAAAGCGGTACTAATACCTCACGTGATCTTGATTCTATGCCTCTGTTTATACAACCCAGGATTGTATTAGCTTTTTGGGTTGTTGCTGCACACTGCTGGCTCATGGTTAAGTGATCGTCCACTCAGACTCTAAGTAACTATCTGAAGGGGCCCTGCCCTAGGAAAAAGTATTTCTAACCATAGCTGCTACCTGCTTACTAAGCAAGAGTGTTGAGTCCAGGAAGACCAAACCCCCCCCTCCAAATTGCGTGTCATCCTTGAATGGGGAAGTGCAACCCCATCCAAGATCAAAGTTGGAATATCCCTACATCTGGACAGTCCAAACACTGACAACCATTTGGAAACTATTTATGTAATTGGTTAATATGTCCACCTATCCCTGGTCAGCCAATAAATTTTATAAACCACACGGGCACAATGTAGAATTAGAAAAACGGCAAAAACTGTGGGAAAGAAACTATAAAATAACAAGGGCAGCTACTCATAAAGAAAAAATTGTATAAAATGTTTTACAGATGGCATTTACCACGTGCAAGATTAGCAAAAATGTTTTAAAACATGTCTAGTAATTGTTGGAAATGTCTAGAAATTGTTGGAAAACTCACTGAAACAAAGGAAGAGCTTATTTGCACATTCCTAATAGGCAGTAGAAGATGATAGATAGATAGATAGATAGATAGATAGATAGATAGATAGATAGATAGATAGATAGATAGATAGATAGATAGATAGATAGATAGATAGATAGATAGATAGATAGATAGATAGATAGATAGATAGAGAGGCAGGCAGGCAGGCAGGCAGGCAGGCAGGCAGGCAGGCAGGCAGATAGATAGATAGATAATATCTGAGAGGTGGGAGAGAGAGAAAGAGAGAGAGAAAGTGAGAGGGGAGAGAAGGAGCCAGGGACGGAGGGAGGGAGGGAGAGAGGGAGGGAGGGAAGAGAGAGAGAGAGAGAGAGAGAGAGAGAGA
>NW_015389032.1:9356-30135 GCF_001527695.2 Protobothrops mucrosquamatus
CTCCTGGTGGTCTCACTGCTTGTGACCCTTCGAACATGAATTTACCCAGGAGTCATCCTCCAATTTTTAGAATTTTAAAGGACATATATATATATATATATATATATATATATATATATATATATATATATATATATATATATATATATATATATATATATATATATATATATATATATATATATATATATATATATATTATTTTTACAAATAACTCAATACGGCAAACATCTCCAACATAAACTTTCCTCCTCCTACTTTCCTCACAACAACAATCCTGTGAGGTGTGTTGGGCTGAGAGAGAATGACTGCCACAAAGTCACCCAGCCCGCTTTTGTAACTAAGGCAGGACTAGAACTCGCAGTCTCCTGATAATTGGTCCAAAGTCACCCCACTGGCTTTGGTGCCTGAGACAGGACTAGAACTCACCATCTCCTGGTGATTGGGCCAAAGCCACCTCACTGGCTTTGGGGCCTGAAGCAGGACTAGAATTCACCATCTCCTGGTGATTGGCCCAAAGCCACCTCACTGGCTTTAGTGCCTGAGGCAAGACTAGAACTCACCATCTCCTGGTGATTGGCTGAAAGTCACACAGCCAGTTTCCATGCCTATGGTGGAACTGGAACTCACAGTCTCCTGGTGATTGGTCCAAAGTCACCAAGCCAGCCAGGGAGTATTCGGAAATATTCTGAGTAAAAATCTTTTTTTGTGTGTGTGGTGTTTGTAGATGCATCATTTGTATTTGTTGTTTAATTCAAAATAATAAAAAAAATTATATATACAAAGTCACCAAGCCAGCTTTTGTACCCAAGGCAGGACTAGAAACCACAATCTCCTGGCAATTGGTTGCAGAGTTGAAGAAAGATTTGTGCACTTCTCTGAGTCACCCAGCCGGCTTTTATATTCTAGTAAGGATTCTGTTGCTAAAGTTGATGGTTCCTTATACTTCCCTTAATGTCTGTCCATTCATTACCAATATACAAACCAGCCATTGATAGACTTTCTGATCATTTAATTCTCTTCCTGGCCTCCTTTCTTCAAGTTTTCAGGAACCTGGAATACGTTTCCAAAAAGAAGATGGCAAAAATCTTTGGATGAACAAACTCCCTAAAAGTGTCTTTCAATCCTGTTCTTTCCATGATCGTGACTCCATGTCATGCCTCCGTCGGAGCCTGAATCTGCTGAGGAAAATGAGCTGGAACGGGACCCTATGGAGGTCGAGGGAGAGGGGTCTGTGGCTTCAGAGGAATGTGGGGAAGAGCAGGCCGAGGCAGGCCAGGGCCTTTCAGGATTGGGACAGGATGAACATGAGAGACAGAGTTCAGGTGATGAGAAAGGGCCACCCCCTCCTGATCCTAGAGCACGGAGAGTGGAGAGAAGGAGGGAACAACGCAGGCAGGATCAACTACTCGGGAGAAGGGTGTCCCGCCCTTCTCCACAAGGCACACCTGGAGACTGAGATTTAAGGAGACACTGTGGGGAGAGGCATTTGTCAGGAACAAATTTATTTATTTATTTATTTATTTATTTATTTATTATTTATATTTATATCCCGCCTGATTCCTGATTCCTCGGAGTTTTGGGTGTTGCTGCTGATCTCTTGCTCTGTGTTGTGATTTCTGCTTGGAAACCCGGAAACTCTGACCATTGGACTGACTGACAACATTGCTTGGATGTTCAAAGACCTCAGATTGTATTTTGGCTTCTCTTCTGAAACTGCTCAGGCAAGTTTGTATTTCCACAGACTCTTTAGATGTTGGATATATGTATGTGTCATTCCTTATTATCTCCGTGGCCTTGAGTAAATTCGTCTCCTAATCACACTGTGTGTGAAACTACTTGCAGTCAGAGGCGGCTGAAGGTGTGTGTGCCTTCTTTTGTTTTGAGGCTTGCCAGAAATGTGGGAGCATTTGGGGAAACTTTGGAGCAATTAAAGGGTGGTTTGAATTGCCAGCTGACTGCATTGCCTCTGTGCTGTGCCCTGGGTCATCACACTCCCAGAGTTTTTCACTTGATCTAATCTCAAACTGAGTTATAATGTTTTGCTATCAAATTTGCATCTTTTTTTTTAAAAAAAATCATTTTGAGAGGGTTCATCTGTTTGCTCAGTATCCCGGTTGGGGGTCTCTGGTTAATAATACTAATACTAATACTAATACTAATACTAATACTAATACTAATACTAATACTAATACTAATAATAAAGTTGGAAGGGACCTTGGAGGTCATCTAGCCCAACCCCCTGCTCAGGCAGGAAACCCTATACAATTTCGGACAAATGGCTGTCCAGTCTCTTCTTAAAAACTTCCAGTGTTGGAGCATTCACCGCTTCTGGAGGCAGGTTGTTCCACTGGTTAATTGTTTTAACTGTCAGGAAGTTTCTCCTTAGTTCCAGGTTGCTTCTCTCTTTGGTTAGTTTCCATCCATTGCTTCTTGTCCTGCCTTCAGGCGCCTTGGAGAATAGCTTGACTCCCTCTTCTTTGGGGCAACCCCTGAGATATTGGAAGACTGCTATCATGTCCCTCCTCGTCCTTATCTTCATTAAACTAGACATACCCAATTCCAATTTGTTCCTTATATGTTTTAGCCTCCAGTCCCCTAATCATCTTTGTTGCTCTTCTCTGCACTCTTTCTAGAGTCTCAACATCTTTTTTACATCGTGGTGACCAAACTGGATGCAGTATTCCAAGTGTGGCCTTACCAAGGCCTTGTAAAGTGGTATTAATACTTCACGTGATCTTTATTCTGTCCCTCTGTTAATGCAGCCTAGCACTGTGTTGGTTTTTTTGGCAGCTGCAGCACACGGCTGGCTCCTATTTAAGGGATTGTCCACCAGGACTCCGAGATCCCTCTCACATTTACTACTATTGAGCAAGGTACCACCTACACTATACCTTACATTTGTTTTTTCTTGCCTAAATGTAGAACCTTACTTTTTTCACCATTGAATCTAGTCATAATATATGACAGCAAAAGGAATCTGTGTCTGGATTTCACTCTGCTAATCATTGCCGACTCTAGAGAGCGGTGTGCATCTCCGTTTCAAGGCAATTGAGCCGGTGCTGACCATAGACATTTCCACTGTCATGGAGCCATCATGATACCATGCAGCATTGTTATCTTCTCACCGAAGTGGTACCTATTTATCTACTCGCATTTGCATAATTTCAAACTGCTAGTCCCAAAGGTGCTCTTTTCAAGAGGCAACTGGACTTTCTTCGAAGACGTTTCTTCAGCTCTGACTGGATGGATGAGGAATGGAAAGATTTATACTCCTTGTAGACAGCTGGTCATTTGCATTCTTTTAGAGAGTCGTTGAGGCCACTTGGAGGTTGACCTGTGTCCTCAGGGTCACCTGAGTGGTGCAAATGGGTGTGGAGACTTCTTGGGACTGCTGTGTTGTAGACTGGAGATAGATGATGTTGTGTCCCTCCCCCTCCCCATGATATCCCTCCCCATGATACATAGCATAATGTGTGTTGTGTATGTGTACACTTTGGGAGCAAGGGACTAAATTTCATTTTTAATGTGTGCCATTAAACATCAACAATGTGATAACAATAAAGGAGAATATTTGTAGATCAGGGTAGAAACGAGGGTGTCAAGGCTGCGACTGAGCATGGCTACAGCCATTTTTCTGCTCATTCTGGGTTGCCACGTAGAACAGAGGGAGGGGGCTGCCCAGGTGCTTCTCTATTCATAACAATCTTATGTCCCGTGGGAACCAAGGTCATTGATTGCTCCCAAGCCTGCAGCCTGGGTGTTGTTGAAAAAATCCTGCCAAATGACTGCATTGGGGAACATAGTTACTTGCATAGTTTTATGGGTGGGATTTCTAACTTTGTATTGGGGAATTGTTATGTGCGTATCCAGACTTGGTTTCACTCTTGACCATGCCAATACATTGTAACTAATAAACATGTTCTTTGAGGAATTTGTAAGCCTCGGAGTTCTGCTTTATTCATCTCTGTCTGTCGAAACCATGACAGAGGGTCCTTGGTGCTCTCTGAGCTTGGCTGTTTTTCTTGCAGACGTTTCACTACCCAACTAGGTTACATCGTCAGTGTTAGAACAGAGTGGGATTTGTGGAGAGGGACGAGGAGGAGGAGGAGGAGGAGGAGGAGGAGGAGGAGGAGGAGGAGGAGAAGAAGAAGAAGAAGAAGAAGAATTGTGGGGCCCTACCACTGATGATGTTATCTAGTTTGGGTAATTAAATGTCTGCAAGAAAACAACCAAGCTCAGAGAGCACCAAGGACATATCGGGGTGATATTAGTTCCCCAAATTTTCCTTTTCATTGACACCAAAAGCTTTTGCAGTCCAACCTGGAAGAAAGCTGTTTTTCTGATCATTTCAGAGAAAAGTTATTGCTTTTTTTAATTTTCGATTTTCATTTTGAATTGCTAAATGCTCAAAGAGCATTGCTTCACGTGGACATTTAGCTACAATTAAACATAGCTAACATTATTGCTCTCCAGTCACATATTCATTTTTTCACCTTATTACACCTTATTAAAAATTGCACTTTAGTAACAATCACTGGAGGTATCTAGAAACTTAACTCAAGGCTTTTGAGGCCACGCAGAAGTCTCGAAACCTGGGCTATGGGCATTTTCAGCAGAGAAACCTGGTTGAATGGTTGATGACTCTTAACCGGGTCCACCCAGACTCAGCAGCCTGCTACACTACCTGTTAACTTACTCATTTTTCTCTAACTTGGCCTATTGCACAAACCTAGCTAATGTAATTAGCTATTGACAATGCAAACCCTGTAAGAATCAGTCTCAAAGCCAACCTGGTTAATGGTTAACAGTCTGCCCAAGAAACCAGGAGACGGTGAATTCTAGTCATGCCTTAGGCATGGAAATTACATGGATGACTTTAGGTCATTCAACAGGAGATAGTCAGTTCTAGTCCTGCCTTAGGCATGAAAGCCAGCAGGGTGACTTTGCGCTAATCACCAGGAGACTGTGAGTTCTAGTTCCACTTTAGTCACGAAAGCCAGCTGTGTGACTTTAGATCAATGACCAGGAGATAGTAAATTCTAGTTCAGCTTTAGGCATGAAAGCCAGCTGGATGACTTTAGACCAATCACCAGGAGACCGTGAATTCTAGTTTAGATTTAGGCACGAAAGCCAGCTGTGTGACTTTGGGCCAATCACCAGGAGATAGTGAATTCTAGTTCAACAATAGGCAGGAAAGCCAGCTGGATGACTTTGGGCCAATCACCAGGAGACCATGAGTTCTAGTCCCACCTTAGACATGAAAGCAGGCTGGGCTAATCCCTCTCTTTTCTCAGTCGAACCCACCCCACAGGGCTGTTTTTGTGTGGAAAAGAGGAGAAGGAAAGAAGGCATGCTCACCCCTATGAGTTACTTACAATATAGTTAATTCTATATAAATAAAAATGTAAATGTTCGTTTGTTCAAAATCTTAAATCTGCGAAAGTTCTTCACCGATTGCTTTGACATTTTGACACAATGTTGCATTCGAATACATGCGTGTTTTTATATACCTACTATTATATAGATGTCACACCTGTGACAGGTAAAAACATGCTTTTTTGAAAAACAGTGCCATCTGTTGGACGTAAAAGCAAACCAGACAATCTCTATATCTGCACAGACAATGGAACAACAAAAAATATTGTATACTCAAAAGCATTGTGAAATTAAACATATTACAAACGTGCACTTTCTCTTTTCTTTCTTTTCCATTTAACCAGACTGAGCCACAGCAACGCGTGGCTGGGTACAGCTAGTGCAGGATAAATTCTAACAGATAGTTTATGATAGCTGTGTAGTTGGCTGGTCGGCTGGCCCAAACGAAAGCACGTTGGGCACTTTTTCATTGCTTATATCATTCTTGAAGGGGGGGGGCAAAATTGTCAGAGAACCACCATGCCATCCTCCCACCTAACTTCCAATCCTCTTCCCCAGTTTCCACCAGCCATTCTTTCCCGCCCCCCCAAACTGGGAAAAATGAAATATATAGAAACAGTTAAAACCAGGTGCATGCTGTGCTTTGTAGTGCTTTTCCCAAACTTCTGCCTTGTCTTACTTTAAGGCCATCGCCCTTTATAGCTAGATGAATGTTTGCGCTCAGCCATCTGTCAGCACCAAATGCTCAACGATGTTAATCCCCAGTGATGGATGTGCCCTATGGATGCATAGAAGGATACCTCTGGGGTCATTAGTCACCGTTCCCTTTGAGGAACGGGGAATTTATAACACGGCCCAGCCTCTCTGGGATCCAGCCGAAAGGTTTGATGGACACCACCAAGATCCATTCTGCTCTTTTAATGGGATGACAGTGGCAATGGTAATTATGGTATGGACTAATCATTCAGTGAAATAATAATAGCAATAAAAAAGGACCCTCAAATTGCTTTCACCTTTTGTCACTGTACATTCAGCTGGAGTTGGGACTTTTCTGTGGAGGTGGGACGAACAGAACCAAAATGATCATAATAAAAATGATTATTTTATTCATTCTTTTTTTAAAGTGTTAAAAACTCCTTGGTTATCTCCTTTACTTTCCCCTTTTATTGGCATTATTATTATTATTAATCATCGCACAGTCAGCCAGATGTTCAGACTGGATTTGGCATTTTTGACTATCTATTGAGTCTATTATTATTATTATTATTATTATTATTATTATTATTATTATTATTATTATTATTATTATTATTATTAGTAGTAGTAGTAGTAGTAGTAGTAGTAGTAGTAGTAGTAGTAATCATCGCACAGTCAGCCAGATGTTCAGACTGGATTTGGCACTTTTGTCTACCGATTGAGTCTATTATTACTATTATTATTATTATTATTATTATTATTATTATTATTATTATTATTATTATTATTATTATTTATTACTATTACTATTATTATTACTATTATTATTGTTGTTGTTATTATTGATCATTGCACAGTCAGCCAGATGTTCAGACTGGATTTGGCATTTTTGTCTACCTATCGAATCCTTCCCAAGGACCTGGGATAGGCAGATGTGGATGTTTGATGGAATTACAAATATTGTCGCAGGATGGAAGCAGTTCCTAGTAAGGCCGCCTTTTGCAATTGACTAATGGCAAATTTGTCAATGCCGATGGTGTTCAAGTGGTGCTCCAGTTGTTTTGGGATTGCACCCAAGGCGCCTATGACTATTGGTACTACCCTTGCTTGCTTTTGCCACAGTCTTTCTCTTTCTATTTGTAGGTCTTTGTATTTTGTTATCTTCTCCAGTTCTTTCTCGTCTATTCTGCTGTCTCCAGGCACTGCCAGGTCCACTATCCAGACTTTTTTGTCTTTCTTACCGACAATTGTTAAGTCCGGGGTGTTATGTTGCAGGTGCTTGTCTGTTTGAATTCTGAAGTCCCAGAGCAGTTTAACTTTATCATTTTCTATGACTTTCTCTATTTTATGATCCCACCAGTTCTTGCTTGCAGGCAAATGATATCTCTTGCAGATCTTCCAATGCACCATTGTTGCTACTTTGTCATGCCGCTGCTTGTAGTCAGTCTGTGTGACCTTCTTGCAGCAGCTTACCAGGTGATCCACTGTTTCTTCAGATTATTATTATTATTATTATTATTATTAGTAGTAGTAGTAGTAGTAGTAGTAGTAGTAGTAGTAGTAGTAGCAGCAGCAGCAGTAGTTCTTGACTTTCAACAGTTCATTAGAGACCATTCAAAGTTACAACAGCAGTGAAAAACATGACTTATGTTTTTCACACTTACGACGGTTGCTGGATCCCCATGGTCACATGATCAAAATTCAGATACATGGAAACTTACTTGTATTTATGATGGTTGCAGTGTCCCGGGGTCATGTGATCACCTTTTGTGAGCTGACAAGCAAAGTCAAAGGGAAAGCCAGATTCACTTACCAACTGAATTACTGATTTAACAACTGCTGCGATCCACTTAAGAACTGTATTTTCTCTCTTGGCCCATAAAGTATTCAATTCAATTCAGTTCAAGACAATGTAACACAGGGCAGCGAATGGAATTCCTGCTAACATTGTCTAGAGCAGAAAGACAAATTACTAACTCTTATTTCCGCGTCTGCAGAAATCTTAACCCGGTTAACAGAAAAAGGAAGTTGTTGTTTTCTTTTCCAAAGCTGACATAGCTGTCAGTTCTTTAGCTGAAGTTGGCCTACATTTGCATCACGTTCTTCCCAAGAATCTCTAGGATGTCGTAAAGTATCATTGTGGTAGATTTATTTAATTTTCATTTATTTGCTTATTTGTATCCTGCCTTTATTATTTTTTTGTAAATAACTCAAGGCATCAAACATACCTAATATGGTATGTTCCTCCTGCTCTTTTCCCCACAACCACCCTGTGAGGTGGGTTGGGCTGGCCCAAACTGGCTTTCATGCCTAAGGCTGGACTAGAACTCACCGTCTCCTGGTGATTGATCCAAAGTCAGCCAGCAACTTTCAGGCCTAAGGTGGGACTAGAACTCACCATCTGATGATGATTGGTCCAGAGTCACCCAGCTGGCTTTCATGCCTAAGGTGGGATTAGAACTCACTATCTGATGATGATTGGTCCAGAGTCACCCAGCTGGCTTTCATGCCTAAGGCGGGACTAGAACTCACTATCTGATGATGATTGGTCCAGAGTCACCCAGCTGGCTTTCATGCCTAAGGCGGGACTAGAACCCACTGTCTGATGATGATTGGTCCAGAGTCACCCAGCTGGCTTTCATGCCTAAGGTGGGACTAGAATGCACCGTCTGATGATGATTGGTCCAGAGTCACCCAGCTGGCTTTCACAGTCTCCTGGCAATGGATCCAAAGTCACCCAGACACTTTTCATGCTTAAAGCAGACTAGAACTCCCAGTCTCCTGGTGACTGGCTAAAAGTCATGCAGTCAGCTTTCATTCCTCATGTGGAGCCAGAACTTGCCTTCTCCTGGTTGTTGGCCCAGAGTCACCCAATCATCTCCTAGTTTCTAGCTGGGATACGACATCATCTATCTCCAGTCTACAACGTGGTCCTTTCAGCAGTTCCAAGAAGGCTCCACACCCATTTGCACCATTCAGATGACCCTGAGGAGACAATTTAAACCTCCAAGTGGCCTCAACGACTCTCTAAAAGAAGGCAAATGACCAGCTGTCTTCAAGGAGTATCAATCCTTCCATTTCCCCACCATCCAGTCAGAGCTGAAGAAGCTTCTTCGATGAAAAGTGAAACGTCTTCAAAGAAAAACAGGAAAGTCCATTTGCCTCCTGAAAAAAAGCACCTTTGGGATAACTATGACCTGGAGGAGGGAGAATCTCCACGGACATTTAGCTATGCACGAGGTATGGATGCAATTCAATGCATAATCTCGGTCTCTCTCTTCTCTAGTCCAGTCCTATCCACATTTAAAAAAAAAAAAAGCAAAACAATTCTGTTGATAGGTATTTGCAACCTAGCAAACATGCTTGTTTGCAGCATCAAAGCTTGATTTTAATGCAGGAAAGGACAAATGTTTGTTTAAAACTTTGGCAGTTGGAAAATGAAACGCTCAACTTCATTCTTTATAGTTCTTGGTTCGCTTGCAACGATCTATAACATATTGTATTTCCAATGATAAAGTGTCCTTCAGCAGATCTTCTGTGGGGCTTTAATTAATAGGGCTTTGGAACCCTTAGCATTCAAAAGCAAAATAGTGCTTTAGAAGATAGCAATTCCTGAAATGCACTGCATCTTTTCCCGTGAGCCAGTGGGAGAAAAGCAAGCAGAGCTAGGAGGGGTGGAATTAAGCACGTCGTCAGCTTAGAATCATTACGTTGCCACAAATAGAATAGAATAGAACGGAACGGAACGGAACGGAACGGAACGGAACGGAACGGAACGGAACGGAACAGAACAGAACAGAACAGAATAGAATAGAATAGAATAGAATAACAAAGTTGGAAGGGACCTTGCAGGTCATCTAGTCCAACTTCCAACCCAAGCAGGACACCCTATACCATTTCTGACATGGCTGCCTAGTTTCTTCTTGAAAGCTTTCAGTGATGGAGAACCCACAACTTCTGAAGGAAATCTGTTCCACTGGTTGATAGTTCTCACTGTCAGAAAATTTCTCCTTATTTCTAGATTGAATCTCTCCTTGATCAGTTTCCATCCATTATTCCTTGTCTGGCCTTCGGGTGCTTTGGAGAATAGGTTGACCCCCTCCTCTCTGTGATAGCCCTTCAAATATTGGAACACTGCTATCCTGTCCCACCTGGTCCTTCTCTTTACTAGACTAGCCATGCCCAGTTCCTGCATGTTTTAGCTTCCAGTTCCCTAATCCTCCTTGTTGCTCTTCTCTGCACTCTTTCCAGAGTCTCAACATCTTTTTTCATAGTGTGGAGGCCAAAACTGGTTACAGTATTCTGGGTGTGGTCTTACTAAGGCTTTATAGAGTGGTATTAGTACCTCACGTGATTGCATTGGCTTTCTTTGCTGCTGCCACACACTGTTCACTGATATTTAATTGATTGTCCACTAAAAAGGGGTCAGGCTGTTCACCAGAGCACCAGAGGGAAGGACAAGAAACAATGGTTGGAAACTGATCAAGGAGAGAAGCAACCTGGATCTAAGGAGAAACTTCCTGACAGTGAGGACAATCAACCAGTGGAACAGCTTTGCCTTCAGAAGTTGTGGGCGCTCCATCACTGGAGGTTTTTAAGAAGAGACTGGACAATCACCTGTCTGAGATGGTGTAGGTTCTCCTGTTTGAGCAGGGGACTGGACTAGAATACCTCCAAGGTCCCTTCCAGCTCTATTCTATTCTATTCTATTCTATTCTATTCTATTCTATTCTATTCTATTCTATTCTATTCTATTCTATTCTATTCTATGACCCAGAACTGGAATCACAGAGTTGGAAGCAACCTTCTGATGTTTCACATTCTGACTTTATAAAACGTGCTTCAATTCTTTGCAGAATCCTTTTGCTTTTGTTACATCATCAGTCATTTCACTTTTCAACCAGTCCCACTATAACTACTCATATGTTCCACAGAAGCTACATGTATACCCTCAAATGTCAGAGAGTATTCTGGCAGTATGAAGGCTATATCTTCCATCTTGTGTTCACAGAATAACAGAGTTGGAAGAGACCTTGAAGGTCTTCTCATCCAACTCCTTGCTCAAGCAGGAGACCCTATGCCAATTCAGATAAGTGTTGTCCAATCTCTTCTTAAAAACCTCCAGTCATGGAGCATCTATAACTTCTGGAGGCAGGTTGTTCTACTGGTTAATTGTCCTCACTGTCAGGACATTTCTCCTTAGTTCTTGGTTGCTTCTCTCCTTGATTAGTTTCCATCTGTTGTTTCTTGTCCTTGCCTTCAGGTGCTTTGGAGAATAGCTTGACTCCCTCTTCTTTATGGCAGCCCCTGAGATACTGGAAGACTGCTATCATGTCCCCCCTCGTCCTTCTCTTCATTAAACTAGACATACCCAATTCCATCAACCTTTCCTTAGGTTGCTTCTCTCCTTGATTAGTTTCCATCTGTTGCTTCTTGTCCTGCCTTCAGGTGCTTTGGAGAATAGCTTGATCCCTCTTCTTTGGGGCAGCCCCTCAAATATTGGAACACTACTATCATGTCACCCTAGTTCTTCTTTTCAGTAGACTAGACATATTCAATTCCTGCAACCTTTCTTTGTGTTTTTCAGCCTCATGCCCCTAATCATCTTTGTTGCTCATTTCTGCACCCTTTCTAGAGTCTCAACATCTTTTTTTTTTTAATATTACGGTGACCAAAATTGGATGCAATATTCCAAGTGTGGTCTTACCAAGGCATTATAAAGGGGTAGTATCACTTCTCGTCATCCTAATTCTATCCCTCTGTTAATACATCTTAATACAATGAAATTGTTCTTGTCATTGCATTGAAATAAATTTAGTTTTTTCTTTCTTTCTTGAACTCATCTTGTTAAGACGAAGTCTTGATTCGCACATCCCCTTGAGTCAGATATTTATTATTCCTCATGTACTAAGCTGTTAATCTGATGCTTGGATGCTGTAAAGCAGAAATAGAAATAATTCTGTGAAGTACTTAGAAATGTTGTTTGTCTAATGCTGGATTATTCAATTTGAAGCTTTCTTTATGTTAAGAGTCTTATCAATTATTCTTCTGTAGATGCCCTCAAGGAAAGAATTGTTTACCCGGGGAAAAAAAAAATCAAGTTTTATTAAATAAACATTTGTACTTTAGATTTAATTCATCTCTCTCCCTCTCTTGAGAAGGAAAGGAGGATCGTAGTTTTTCCCTTCTGCTTTTCTGTTATATTAGCAGCAATAAATGTTTTCCCTTTATAGAGGCTCTTGGATGGTTGTGAAACCTTGGAAAATTCTGAATTCCAAATTTCATGATGATCCTTTATGGCTGCATAAGATCTCCTTGTGGCGTGGCATCAGCAGCGAAAGGAAGGAGGTGGGGAGGATGGGAAAGGCAGTTCAGTGATAGGAGGTGGATGGGTCTGTCATCCTGGAGAGTGGAGGTCCTAAATTGTGTGAGAAGGTTGCAAACATAGCACACATTCTCTCAATTGCAGAAGTGTGACTTTGCTAGCAATAAGAGATGCCTGGAATGGCCACAACAATATCACATGCAGATTATAGTTAATGGAGGAGGAGGAGGGAGAGAGTGTTCTGTCCCAGACCTATGTGAGTCCTTGTTAACTCACAAGGACAAACCCCTCTTTTAACAAGTAGGCTGGAAATGCAGGGAAAACAAACCCCTTTTTATTAGTTAGGTACAGACCTGCAAAATATCCCAAAAGCAAAGGTAAACAAAACACGATGCAAACAGAGAATTGTCCAAGGCAAACAAAACACGATTCAAATGGAGAATTGTTCACAAGCAAGGCAAACAAAACATGATTCCATGAAGCTTGAGTCCTTTGCAAACAGTTGTCTTCAGCAACCAGCACCGCCCACACCTTCCCTTTTCATTATGCAGCCCCAAGGCATGGCTTCTCAATGCCTTCTCCTCCTCCCTTGGAGTCACACCATTGCCTCCCTCTGTCCTGCTCTTGTTGCCTGTTTGCATTTGCGAGCATCTATGATGTCTTCCAGATGTGAGTCCTCAGAGTCTGACTCAGCTTCCCAGCACAGTTGGGTCTCAACCGGAGCACGATTGGAGGGGCCAGGCTCTTCATCAGATTGTAAGTCCTGGAGCTCATCAGAGCCTTCCTCCTCCTCTGATGGCTCTCCAGGCCCCTCCTCCTCTGAGTCCCTGGACTCAGCTGCCGGGTCCAGTGGCTGCCACGGAGTCACAATAGAGAGGGGGAGGGGGAGGAGGAGGGAGAAGGCAGGAGGAAGAGTAGGAGGAGGAGAAGGGAGAAGGCAGGAGGAGGAGAGAGAAGGCAGGAGGAGGAGGAGGAGGAAGAAGAAGGACGAGCAGGAGGAGAAGGGAGAAGGAAGGAGGAGGAAGAGGAGGGAGAAGGAAGGAGGAAGAGAAGAATGAGGAGGAGGAGGAGGAGGAGGAGGAGAACAATAACAACAGCAACAACACATGAGGAAGGCTTGCAACTAAACCTCTGCTCAGAGCTAAAATTTTCTTAGACCTGAAGGAAAAACAATCCATCTCCAAACTCAGGCTTTCATGCCTGAGACAGTACTAGAACTCACCATCTCCTGGTGACTGGCCCAGAGTTTACCAGTTGGCTTTCATGCCTAAGGCAGGACTAGAACTCACTAGGATTGGCCCAAAATTATCCAATCAGCTTTCAGACCTAAGACGGGACTTGAACTCAGGGGTCTCCTGCTTTCTACCTGGTGCCTTAACACCAGGTGCCTTAAAACTGGCTCTACGTTGGTATACAAATTAAGTAAGACAATAAAAACGAGAGGCGGTAAAACAGGGAAAGAAAGAAACATCAAAAGGAATAGGAAAAAAGAAGAAGAAAGAAACGAGGAAGGAGAGACAGAGATATATTCAGCGTGACTTCGGTCCGACTCGATTTATTGTTTACTTAAACACCCTCCACAATTGATATTCAATATCGGTACCCGTACCGATGGTAATAAATTATTGTTTACTTAAACAGCATAGATGATTGATATAGCCCTTAGCAGGGGGGGAAAATGCTAATTCATCTGCTAAAAAGTAACATTTGTCTTAGAGGCTGACGATTTGGAAGGAAGAGGGGAAAAAAAATAAGTTAGCTAAAGTTGAAATGGTCTGCAGTAACGAACGTCAGAAGTGAGAAACTGGCGAAAAAAATATCAGCCTGGCAAAGGAAGAAAAAAGGAAGATTTTATTATTAATATTATTATTTTTTTAAAAAAAAAAAGAGAGTTGAAAGGAATGGGAATTAAAAGGTAAAATTGTTTCCCTTGTCCAATCATGTTCCGCTCTGTGGCACGGTGCTCACCTCTGTTTCTGCCGAGGGAGCCAGTGTTATCCAAAGACAATTTCCCAGGATTCTTCAACAACTCCATCAATGACTAGTCTAGTGCAGTGATGGCGAATCTTGTAGAGACCGAGTGCCCAAACTGCAACCCAAACCCCACTTATTTATTGCAAAGTGCCAAGGCCGCATCAGCATTGCGGTGCCCTCCGGGGGGTGGGCAGGGAGGCACCTCTGAGTGCCGCCTCTGGCACGCAAAAACTGGGGGCACAAAAATGGGCCACCGTGCTGCAAGGCGCAAAAACAGCCACGGCCACACCACAGGGTGCAGATACAAGGCGCTGCACCACACAAGAACGGGGCAAGACTAGTGAGTATCACGCAGGCACTAGCCCTGCCCCATTTGTAGCACGTGCGTGCTCGCGGCCCCATGTGCGCATGCACTCATATAAAATGCTTCCCCCTCCCTTTTCTTCCAGTCCACCAATCGACAATGGTTGGTGACCTCTGCTCTACCACCTCTACTCGAGCTTGCCAGTCGGCCGCTTCGCCTCCTTTGTGGAGGGGTTCCTGCTCCGGGTGGTGAAGGTGGCCTGATGGACCTGCTGCTAGCGGCGGTGGCACGCGTGCCAACAGAAAAGGCTCTGAGTGCCGCCTCTGGCACGCGTGCCATAGGTTCACCATCACTGGTCTAGTGCAATCCTCTGCCAAGGCCATCCCGTTCCAGACAAAGGGGTGTCCAATCTTTTCTTGAAAACCTCCAGTGATGGAGCACCCACAATTCTAGGAGACAAGCTGTTCCATTGATTAATTGTTCTCACTGTCAGGAAATTCTATTTCCAGGCTGGATCACCCTCTTGGAAGCTTCCACCCATTGCTTCTTGTCCTAGCCTCAAGATTAAACATCTATTGCCATGTGAATAAATGATTGCATCAGTGTTATGGGCAAAAATAAATGTTTAGTCACCTTAATTATAATTTCGCCGTAGCTCTGCAAGGATAACGGTTTATAGAATTTCATTTGCAGGATAGGAATATGCATGAATGAGCAAAACCTCTGCCTGGCCCTTCCTCATTCTTTCCCATCTCATCTGCTCTCCATTTTTCCTTATTTGGAACTGTCTGCGTTTAATCTGCTTCGGCCAGGTTTTTTTTGCCAAATTTCAAAGCGAAAGCAAATATATTTGTGAAGGGATTAAGATAAGATAAGATAAGATAAGATAAGATAAGATAAGATAAGATAAGATAAGATAAGATAAGATAAGATAAGATAACCTTTATTGTCATTTTTTTTTACTATGGGCACAACGGCACACATCAAAAATGAAATTTAGTTGCCCGCTCTCAAAGTGAAACACATACATGACACACACCTAAAACATATTATATACAACATATGTATAGACCCACATCCCTACATATACATAGCAAATAAATATTAAATACTGTCCATCTTGAGCATACAACGGAAGGAGGAAGCTTGAGAGTTCACAAGGTTAATGCTGTATGGAATGAAACTATGGCTGAATCTGGATGTTCTGCTACCACGAAGCCCCCTCCTCCCAGAAGGTAACAAGGAAAACAGGTCATGAAGAGGATGTGTAGCATCCCAGATAATCTTACGGACCTCTGCTCAAGCAACACTTCTGTGCTATGTCCTGGATGGGAGGGAGGGGACTGCCAATAACCTTTTCTACTGTCCTCACCACTCTCTGCACCGCTTTCCTGTCTGAAGCAGGGATGCTTCCAAACCAGACTGTGATGCTGTATGACAGGATGCTCTCGATTGTCCCCCTGTAGAAAGTGGTCAGGACAGGGGAAGGAAGACATGCTTTTCTCGTGCGATGCAGAAAATGCAGGCGCTGCTGTGCCCGCTTCACCAGTTTCTCACAGTTCAGCGACCAAGCCAGCCTACTCGTTAGCTGCACACCTATTATTAAAATTATTATTAAGAAGGATGCTTGAAGAATTTAGAACACAAAAAAGAGAATAATAGAGTTGAAGGGACCTTAGAGGTCATCTAGTCCAATCCCATGCTCGAGCAGGAGAGTCTATACATTGCAGACAAATGCCTTTGTTTATACAACCCAGGATTATGTTAGCTTTTTTTGGCTGACTTAAACTGCTGACTCATGTTTAAGTGATCGTCCACCAGGATTCCAAGGTCCCTCTCACAGTTGCTGTTTTTCAGCCAGGTTTCACCTAATCTGTACTTGTACCTTTTTTTTTTCCTGCCCAGGTGTAAAACTTTGCTTTTCTCTACCTTAAATTTCGTTTTGTTGGATAGGGCCCATTGTTCTACTCTGTCAAGATCTTTTTGGATCCTGAGCTTGTCTTCTGGGGTGTTGGCTACTCCTGCCAGCTTTGTGTCATCTGCAAATCTGATGAGTTCCCCTTAATTTTTAACTTAATTTTTATACATGGTGGAACACATACGGATACTCTTACCTTTTAGTAAACATTGATTAAAACATTGTATATGTGTCCAAAAGGTGCTGACTTTCATGTCTAAGGTGAGACTAGAACTCTCAGTCTCCTGGTGATTGATCGAACATCACCCAGCTGACTTTCATGTCTAACGCAAGACTACAACTCCCAGTCTCCTGGTCATTGGCCCAAAGTCACCCAGCTGACTTTCATGTCTAAGGTGAGACTAAAACTCACAGTCTCCTAGTGATTGGCCCAAAGTCACTCAGCCAGTTTTCATGCCTAAGGTGGGACTAGAACTCCCAGTCTCCTGGTGATTGGCCCAAAGTCACCCAGCTGCCTTTCAAGGCTAAGGTTGGACTAGAACTCACCGTGTCCTTGTTTGTGGTGACTTTCTAACCTGGTGCCTTATCCACTAGACCAAATTGACTCTTGTACATATATACAATCATAATAGATGTATATATATATAGAGAGAGGTCCCACTCATCATCTTCAGGCTGGGGTTTTCGGCTTCGTGCCTGTGTGAGCAAAGTGTGATCGGAGCTGCCATCTCTCTATAAATACTGGTGGGGGTGGGTGGAGTGCTGGCTTAGTTTCTGTAGGTGGATTGGTTGGCTGTGTGGGAGCCATTGTTTGTGGATTGTTTGGCTGTTTCATAACATCCTGAGTAGTTGAGGTGCTGGCTGTGTGCCCATTAGTCTTTTGTGTTATAACGACCTTGGTAATGGGTTGTGTGATTACATCCTGAGATCTAGTGTAGTGATATCCTGAGTTTTGTGTGGCAACATCCTGGGTGGTTGGCTGTGTTGTAACATCCTGAGCTTTAGCGTTGTAACCTCCTGAGTTCTGTGATGTGATGTCCAGAGCAGAAGGCTGTGATGTAGCATACCGGGCTTTGGTTTGGCTCCAAGTTTTTGGTCTAGCTCTGTGATCATGGCGTGCCAAACAATCCACAGCCAAACAATCCACAAACAATGGCTCCCACACAGCCAACCAATCCACCTACAGCAACTAAGCCAGCACTCCACCCACCCCCACCAGTATTTATAGAGAGATGGCAGCTCCGATCACACTTTGCTCGCACAGGCACGAAGCTGAAGATCCCAGCCTGAAGATGACGAGTGGGACCTCGTCGAAACGTCGCCAAGATACTCTCAATCTTACACAGGAAAAGACCCGAATACGCCAAGACCTCCATACCTGTACCCGTGAAAATCTACGAAAACACACACACACACACACACATATATCAACAGTACTAGTAGGATAGATAGTGGTAACTACATTCCATTAACAACTAGCCTAATTAGATTTGACTGCCCTGTTCAGGGTGGAAAAAATATAAGATGCAAAGCAGAACAAATGATCAGAGCCCTTATTTTCACATCTTGAGTGTTCTGAGCTCCATAAATGTGGGGCTTAATCCAACCGCGCTAATGTTTATGTTCTTAGATGTTCTGATGACGCTAAATGGAAGGCAAAGGAAGGGCAGCTGTGCTTTCTACCCCACCAGATGTTTGCCCTGCAGTTTCTAAACAGGGAAATAGATGAGTTTATTGTTCAGTATTGAATATTGTTGAACACAAGCTTTTTAGACTCATCGGAATAATAAAACCCACGATAAGACCGCACCTATTGATAAATTAGGGACATTCATCTCCGAATTATGCATCTGTTGAATGCCGTATTAAAACGGAGCATTTAAAACTAGATTGAGTACATGAAATATTTGGGGATGTCTGGAACTGAAATAAATACATCAAGATTAAGATGAAAATGAACACAATACATAGCATGTTTATTGCTTGTTGTACCAAAATGGAGGGGAAGAGAGGGAGGGAGGGAGAGGGGGAAGGAGAGGGGGGTGGAAAGAGAGACAGAACAAGGTTGCAGCCGAATTGTTATTTCCTAAAATCCGGAATTGCAAGTCATCATATTGATATTTCATGAATATTTTATCGCCTTTGGAAGTGCTCTCTGTTTAGAAGCCTGAGTTAATTGCATGTCACTCAACGAAAATGGGAAGATAATTGTTTTAGATGATGGGAGAGACTTCATTAATGATTGTAAAGTTGATGATTTGGCAATTGTCTCCAACGTATCTGGAAATATTTAGCTTCACCCTTTTAACTCCCCGCCCCCTCTTCCTCAGACTCTCTGCGCAGCTGTCACATTTGGATTCTAGTGAAAGAGAGAGAGATTCTGCAATAAAAATGAAAAAAGTGGTTAGTAAAGGCATAATCAAGTCTGCTGCTATAAGAAATCGAAAAATGCATCACATTCTTCCTTCCTTCCCTCCCTCCTTCCTTCCTTCCTTCCTTCCTTCCTTCCTTCCTTCCCTCCTTCCTTCTCTCCTTCCTTCCTTCCTTCTTCCTTCCTTCCTTCCTTCCCTCCTTCCTTCCCTCCTTCCTTCCCTCCCTCCTTCCTTCCTTCCTTCCCTCCCTCCTTCCTTCCTTCCTTCCTTCCTTCCATCCCTCCTTCCTTCTCTCCTTCCTTCCTTCCCTCCCATTTGAACTCCTTTCTTTCTGCCTCCCTCCCTCCTCCCATTTGAACTCCTTCCTTCCTTCCTTCCTCCCTCCCTCCCTCCCTCCCTCCCTCCCATTTCCACCTGCTGCTTAAGAAGGATTAATGGATACTTTAACTGTCATTTTATCTTCCTGGGCTCCAAGATCACCTCAGATGGGGACTGCAGCCAAGAAATTAAAAGACACTTGCTCCTGGGGAGGAAAGCTATGGCAAATCTAGACAGCATACTAAAAAGCAGAGACATCACCCTGCCAACAAAAGTGCGTATAGTCAAGGCCATGGTTTTCCCAGTTGCAATGTGTGGCTGTGAAAGTTGAACCATAAGAAAGGCTGAGGGCCAAAGAATTGAGGCCTTTGAACTCTGGTGCTGGAGAAGATTCCTGCGAGTCCCCTGGACTGCAAAGCGATCAAACCGGTCAGTCCTAGAGAGATCAACCCCGACTGCTCTTTAGAAGGCCAGAGCCTGAAGTGGAGACTCAAGTACTTTGGCCACCTAATGAGAAGAAGGACTCACTGGAGAAGAGCCTGATGCTGGGAAAGATGGAGGGCAAGAGAAGAAGGGGACGACAGAGAATGAGGTGGCTGGATGGAGTCACTGAAGCAGTAGGTGTGAGCTTAAATGGACTCCAGAAGATGGTAGAGGACAGGAAAGCCTGGAGGAACATTGTCCATGGGGTCGCGATGGGTCGGACACGACTTCGCAACTGACAACATAAATAGAAGTCATAAATAGAAGTCAATTGCCAAGTGTCTAAATTTTGATCACGTGACCAGGGGGACGCTGCAACGGTGGCTAAGTGTGGAAAACAGTCATAAGTCACTTTTTTCAGTGCCGTTGTGACTTTTAACAGTCACTAAATGAACTGTTGTAAATTGAGGATCCCTTGCATTGATGTTAGAACTTGGGACTTTTTTTTTCTTTTTTTCTGCCATGAAAGGAAGGAAAGAAAAAAGGCCAGAGACTAAGCTTCTGGATCTACTCTATAAACAGGATATCCAGAAACAAATCCAGATTATTTTTATTAAAAAATAACAAAAACAATAGGTAATTGCAAGCCAGCTGGAGTCACTTTGAAATGAGGTGGGCGGCAAATACATTTAATGAATAAACCAATAATAAATATAAATAAATAAATAGTTGGCATGGGATAGGGGAGACGCCTGTGAGATAGATTGCTAAGGGTAATTCCGAGACATACAATTGTAAATTGTGGAAAGACACAAATTAGACATCAGGGAACAAGAGAAATCAGCTCTAAGCATATTTGTGTTTGTTGGACAAGAAGCGACATAAGCAGATTTTGTTTAATGCTATGTATAGTCCTTGTTTTCACAAAACTCTCAAACTCCCTCCCATAAAAAGTGGTGTTTTTTTTTTCTTTTTTTTTTCTTAATTAGCAATCATTGGTATCCAAAACGATTTACAGCTTTAGACTGTGGAAGAAAGGAATAGAATAGAATAGAATAGAATAGAATAGA
>NW_015389032.1:30410-35410 GCF_001527695.2 Protobothrops mucrosquamatus
AATAGAAAGAATAGAATAGAATAGAATAGAATAGAATAGAATAGAATAGAATAGAATAGAATAGAATAGAATAGAGTAGAGTAGAGTAGAGTAGAGTAGAGTAGAGTAGAGTAGAGTAGATAACAAAGGCGGGATAAAAAAAACCTACAATTAAAAATGTGTCTATATGGTTGGACATAATTTTGGGCACGGCTGACCAACCATACCAGTCAGATGCCTATTGAGGAAGAGGACTGCAAAGATGACAATCAGGCTAGAATAGAATAGAATAGAATAGAATAGAATAGAATAGAATAGAATAGAATAGAATAGAAAATATGGAATAGAAAGAATAGAATAGAATAGAATAGAATAGAATAGAATAGAATAGAATAGAATAGAATAGAATAGAATAGAATAGAACAGAGTAGAGTAGAGTAGAGTAGAGTAGAGTAGAGTAGAGTAGAGTAGAGTAGAGTAGATAAAAAAGGCAGGATAAAAAACCTACAATTAAAAATGTGTCTATATGGTTGGACATAATTTTGGGCATGGCTGACCAACCATACCAAGCAGATGCCTATTGAGGAAGAGGACTGCAAAGATGACAATCAGGCTAGAATAGAATAGAATAGAGTAGAGTAGAGTAGAGTAGAGTAGAGTAGAGTAGAGTAGAGTAGAGTAGAGTAGAGTAGAGTAGAGTAGAGTTAAACAAAAATATGGAATAGAATAGAATAGAATAGAATAGAATAGAATAGAAGCTGGAAGGGACCTTGGAGGTCTTCTAGTCCAGCCCCCTGCTCAGGCAAGAAGAAATAGACCAAGCAAAACAGAAGCCTGTTGCGACAGGCAGATAATCTCTTCGCTTAGATCATCTCTAAACTTTGATAGAAGCCCCAAATGTCACGCTGAAATTGTAGACCAGCTTTTTTTTTCTTTTCTTTTCTTTTCGGCATTCTAATCTGGCGATGGTTAAAAACTGCACTAAACGAATTAGGGTTCCTGCTGGTCTCTTCTTCTTTTTTTTTTTGCCCCAGAAAACGAGTGCTTTCCAATCTTCTACACACTGACAGCTGCCGACTTTGGGGAACGGTGAGTTGGAAATCCCCCAAGTTACGCCTTCGCTTTAGAAATGAATCAGACGCAAGTATCGCTAGCCAGGTGGGACTTCCTCCCGTAACTTTCCGGTGGACTTTTTCTAGGAGTTTGCGGCGATCCTTCCAGCCGCCCATCGATTTCCCATCAGATGGACTTGGAGCGATACCGGTGTGTGCGTATAGATAATAAAGGACAGCTTCCCAAAGCCTGCTCTTTGTACGCTCTCCGTGGTACTAGAAATTTCATTGATTGCAAGGGGGTGGCAGAAGGAATAGCAATAAAGCAGAAGAGACGGGTGGAGATACATCTCAGGGACAGGAGCGTGTGGCAACGGGCTTAGATATTCATGCGCCGTCCTCCTGCAATCTGAGGCTGGCTGGATCCATACATGCAAAATAATGAATGGGAGGGGAGAATCCTGCTGCTGTAGGATGAACATGAATTATTCCAGCTGTAGGGAAGACACAATACAAATAAAGCTTCGGGGGGGGGGGTCCTTGGGGCTCTCTGAGGTTGGTGGTTATCTTGCAGGTATTTCATTACCAAACTAGGTAACTGTGCAAACAGCTGTTCCCACAGATACCTAGCTGGGTGTTGTGATTCCTCGCCAGCCAGTGGACCCGGCAGCTGAGACTGGGGAATCAGAGGAGGAGGAGGAGGGGCATGGAGGGACATCAGAGTCAGAGGAAGACTCTGATGAACTCCAAGACTTACAGTCTGACAAGGAGCCTGGCCCCTCCACTCATGCTCAGGCTGAGACACAGTCAGACTGTGAGGACTCACAGCTGGAAGACATCATAGATGCTCGCAAACGCCGACAGGCAACGAGAGTTGGACAGAGGAATAGCAGTGTTCCAATATCTCAGGGGCTGCCCTAAAGAAGAGGGAGTCAAGCTATTCTCCAAAGCACTTGAAGATAGAACTAGAAGCAACAGATGGAAACTAATCAAGGAGAGAAGCAACCTAGAACTAAGGAGAAACTTCCTGACAGTGAGAACAATTAACCAGTGGAACAACCTGCCTCCAGAAGCGGTGAATGCTCCAACACTGGAAGTTTTTAAGAAGAGGCTGGACAGCCATTTGTCCGAAATGGTATAGGGTTTCCTGCCGGAGCAGGGGGTTGGACTAAATGACCTCCAAGGTCCCTTCCAACTTTCCTACTATTATTATTAATGCAATGGGGCGGCTCCAAAGGCAAAGGAGAAGGCATTGGGAAGCCACACCTTGGGCTGCATAATAAAAGAGAAGGTGTGGGAGGTGCTGGTTGCTGAAGGCAACCGTTTGTGAAGGAATTAAGTTTCATTGAATCATGTTTTGTTTGCCTTTGCCTTTGGACAATTTTTCATTTGGAAGAAATCAAGTTTCATTGAATCGTGTTTTGTTTGCCTTTGCCTTTGGACAATTTTGCAGGTCTGTAAATAATAATAAAAGGGGTTTGTTTTTTCCTGCGGTTCTAGCCTACTGGTTGGAAGAGGGGTTTCTCCTTGTGAATTTAACAAGGACTTACGCAGGCTGGGAAAGATCACTGGGTAATGAAACATCTGCAAGAAAACCACCAAGCTCAGAGAGTACCATGGAGTCTGTGAGTTCAACCCTAAGCTACAGGTATTCTCTTCTATCAGTACATGAGACCTTGCTCACAGTCATTCAATTCTTAGTCACTTCCTGTATGCATTATTGAAATCTGCTCTACGTGAGATTGCCCTTGAAGACCATCTAGGTCTAGGAAATGCCGCTGGTTTCAGAAAGCAAGGTCACCTGCGGGCAGAGGTAACAGCACCGTCACATGTGATGCACAGACCTCTAGTTGCCTTCTGGGTGCACTTTTCCAGTGCTGTTGTAACGTCAAAGGATCATTAAAGGAATGATTGTAAGTCAAGGACTACCTGTAGATAATGTTCTGCCTTTCTGATGTCTACAAAGAAAAACAGAACTTCCAGTGATGGAGCGCCCACGGTTTCTGAAGGCAACTTCTGTCCCACTGGTTAATTGTCTTCCCTGTCAGGAAGTTTCTCCTTAATTCCAGGTTGCTTCTCTCTTTGATCAGTTTCCAACCGTTGTTTCTCGTCCTTCCCTCTGGTGCTTTGGAGAATAATGTGACCCCCTCTTCTTTGTGGCAGCCCCTCAGATACTGGAACCCTGCTATCATGTCTCCCCTGTTTCTTCTTTTCTTTAGACTAGCCAAGTTGAACATTTGCTTTCAACTTTCATTTCAGTTAAATGTTTAAAAATTTTTATTACATTTTAATCGACTTTTTATGACTTTATAAGTGACACAAGGGGGCGAATACACCCAATACTCTTTCCTCCTCCTATTTTCCTCACAACAACAATCCTGTGAATGACTGGGCCAAAGCTACTCAGCCAGCTTTTATGCCTAAGGCAGGACTAGAATTCCCAATCTCCTGGTGATTGGGTCAAAGTTATCCAGCTGTTCTTCATGCTTAAGGCAGGACCAGAATTCCCAGTCTCCTGGTGATTGAACCAAAGTCACCCAGCTGGCTTTCGTGCCTAAGGCAGGACTAGAATTCCCAATCTCCTGGTGATTGAACCAAAGTCATCCAGCTGGCTTTCATGCCAAAGGCAGGACTAGAACTCTCAGTCTCCTGGTGATTGAACCAAAGTCACCCAGCTGTTTTTCATGCATAAGGCAAGACTAGAATTCCCAGTCTCCTGGTGATTGAACCAAAGTCACCCAGCTTGCTTTCGTGCCTAAGGCAGGACTAGAATTCCCAATCTCCTGGTGATTGAACCAAAGTCACCCAGCTGGCTTTCATGCCTCAGGTGGGACTACAACTTCCAGTCTCCTGGTGATTGGCCCAAAGAATGTGTGTATTGTGTATATTCACCCACCCACCCACCCATCCAACTGTCTATCAATTCATCCATTCATGGTGGACAGGTTCATACATGTTGAACCCTACATCTAAGCTCACAAATAAGCCATCCCATGGCTTAAGGTGATGGACAGTCTGTCAAAGTAACAACCAATTACTTACTCGAACATGCTTATCCAAAAACTGTCCAAATTTCCCACCTGCTAATAGATCTGTAGTGCTACTTAGTTTTGTTTTTCAGAGAAAACGACAAACTGCGGCCCCTTTAATTATTATCGCAAAATGTGCACCTTAATGTTTGCCTTCTGAGGTGCAGCTCTAAATTTCATTTCTTCGCTTGTAAATGCACAGAAACCTGATACGGATTAAGATCATTGCATGTGGAATAATTGCAGCTGTTAGCCTCTGTTCTCCCTCCGTTTACTACAGCCAATAAAAAATTATGTCCCTCCTGTTTGCATCCTTGCACAGATGAAAATCTTTTAAGAGCAGGAGGTTGAACGCAAACATTTTAAAGAAATAAAATAACAGGAGGGGGGGAGAGACATATAATCAAAGGAAGATAGCCAAATAGCACCCATTTGCTAGGCCATATAATTTGCAGCTAAGAAGCATGAAAATAAAAATAACATTTGAGCGGTTCTCTTCACACGCCAGTGTTTGCAGTCTCCCCATCAGCCCTAATTCTTCCTGTTGAGTGTTAAGATCCATTATACTCTCTCTCTCATCCCATCAAAAAATTCCAGCTCATGAAATGAGTATAAAATTATGCACGGCGCTCCTAACTGCTTATTTAAATGTAGATTGAGACTATTATAACTTTGCACGTTTGGTCTACTGGCAGGGGTGTCAAACTCTCAACGTCACGTGACGTGTCGCGACATATCGCCACTTTTTTCCCCATTGCCGGCAATGGGGTGGGTGCGGTTTCACCATGACGCATCCGGCCCGTGGGCCAGCAGTTTGACACCCCTGGTCTAGTGGTTGAGGCACCAGGCTAGAAAGTGGGAGATGGTGAATTCCAGTCTCGCCTTAGGCAATGAAAGCCGGCTGGGTCACTTTGGGCCAATCACCAGGAGACTGTGAATT
>NW_015389032.1:40410-46602 GCF_001527695.2 Protobothrops mucrosquamatus
ATGGTTGAATTACAAAAAAAAACCCCTCCCTTTTAGCTGAGATGAATGTGCTGCAATGGATTTGAATATCTTATTCCTCTATACAGGAAGGAATATAAATCCTTCCATTTCTCCACCATCCAGTCAGAGCTGAAGGAGCTTCTTGGATGAGAAGCGAGACGTCTTCACAGACAAACAAGACAGTCCAGTTGCCTCGTGACAACCATGACCTGGATGACTGAGAATCTCCATAGAGTAGACATTTCTCTATACAATATTTCTCAACCTTGGCAACTTAATAGAATAGAATAGAATGGAATGGAATGGAATGGAATGGAATGGAATAGAATAGAATAGAATAGAATAGAATAGAATAGAATAGAATAGAATAGAATAGAATGGAATGGAATGGAATGGAATGGAATGGAATGGAATAGAATAGAATAGAATGGAATGGAATGGAATGGAATAGGATAGAATAGAATAGAATAGGATAGAATAGAAGCTGGAAGGGACCTTGGAGGTCTTCTAGTCCAGCCCCCTGCTCAAGCAGGAGAACCTATACCATGGACTTCAATTCCCAGAATTCCCCAGTGAGCAATGCTAAATTTCTATTTTGGCTACACTGACTGAAAAAAAAATTGGGTTTTTTCTTGTATTTTTTTGTTAGAGCTTCATTTTATGCTATTTACATTTTAATCAAGGGAAGGCAAACGTTTTTCAGGTTGAGGATTACCCTTAGCCTTGGAAATTTAAATCGGAATCAGAATTAAGCTAAATTAAAATCAGTAACTATGAATGATTGCTAAACATTAATTATTATTCTCTCCCATCCCGTTAAAATTACCATTTTTACGCTTGGTGGGGAAAAGTTTGGATAGAGGATTTAGTTGCTGGAATTGGGTCTGTCTAGTTTAATGAAGAGAAGGACAAGGGGGGACACGATAGCAGTGTTCCAATAAGGAGAAAGGAGAAACTTCCTGACAGTGAGAACAATTAACCAGTGGAACAACCTGCCTCCAGAAGTGGTGAATGCTCCAACACTGGAAGTTTTTAAGAAGAGACTGGACAGCCATTTGTCCGAAATGGTATAGGGTTTCCTGCCTGAGCAGGGGGTTGGACTAGATGACCTCCAAGATCCCTTCCAACTTTATTATTATTATTATCATTATTGTTGTTGTTGTTGTTGTTGTAGTATGGAAAAATTAATACAATCTTATTAGAACAAAAAACAAAATTCAGACGCTCGGCAAGTGATTCCTACTTATGACGGTCACAGTAACCTGGGGTCACGTGATCATTTTTTGTGACCTTCTGACAAGCGAAAGTCAACGGGGTAGCCCGAATCACTTTACAACCGTGTTACTAATTTAAACAACTGCAAGTGTGATTCACTTCACAACTGTGGCAAGAAAGGTCGTAAAATGGGACAAAACTTCCTTTAACAACGGTCTCACTTAACAACATAAATTTTGGAGCTCAGCGGTTGTCAAAAGTCAAGGACCGCCTGCAGAGAGCTGTCGTGGGGGTTAAATCATGATTGTTATATATTAAATCGCTTTGCAATGATGAGACTTGCCTATAAATGGAAGAGGTGAAGGTTGCAAACCCTTCGTTAACTGAATCCATACATAGGTGCACATTTGAACTGTGGGAAGAATCCAGAGAAAAAAATATTTTGGGGAATATTAGAAAGGCAAAATACATTTCCCCAAAGGAATAATGGAGAAGATCTTAAAAAGGGACAGAAACCAGCTTCCAGAAACCAGCCTCTCTCCCCCCCAAAGCAGAAATTAGAAATGCTCTGTAGAAATGCAGATGTGATCATCCATTCAGGAAGGTTGGAGCCAGGAAGCTAGAAGCTGATGAGATTAGGAAGACAAAGACATCTAAAATCTACATGCCTCCACTCAAATTCTAAGGACAGAATAGGATTAACCCACCAATCCTAAAAAAGCACACTCAGACTCAGGTCACAGGAAATACAAAGCCTCAAACAGAAACAACTCCAAACACAAAAGCCCAGGAAGGTATAAAAACCCACCACTCCCAGCTACACGTGGTCAGCTTTCCTGGAGCCCTATTTCTATCTGGCTCTGCTCTTCAATAAACTACAACCTTCTTTCTAAAGCAGTCTCCATTTTGTTTATTCCCGGCTTGGACTGGACCCTGATGAAGATTTTTTCTTTCAACAGAACCTTTCTAAACTCATTATTAACCAAAGTTTCTCCTTTGTTTTGGTTCCCTAGCGTATCACCAGCCTTACATAGCAATTTTTTTTTCATGGCCTTCTCAGTTGGTGGAGTTGGAATTAACAGTGTATCGGCTCGCAGTATACTCTCTAAAGATCCTAGCAATAATGAAATATTACCAACAATTGATTTTTCTTAAAAAAAAACAACACCTTTCTCCTGCTTGAATCATATAGAATTCTCTTCAATTAAGATAATTGGAGTGTTCTATATTACAAAATCAATGGCTTCAGGTTTTAAGAAATGTTAAGTATGTTTATGATTTTAAAATGAAACTAATTGAAACTATTATCTAATAACTATTACCTGGATGTGAATTGCAATGGTTCTTTTTTTTTTTTTTTCCTATTCTACTTTGGGCAAAAAAAACACAATAAAGTAAAATGATGCTATTCTTTGTAACGCTGGCATCCTAAATAGCAATTCAGACAGACAGATATTTTTACTTTTCTCCTTTTGTTTTCAACACTTGGAGCTTTTTAAAATCCCAGCATGTGAAAAATTTCTAATCATGTTATAGAAATATTATTGCACTGAAGTTACTATCAAGTTTTATAATGTTACCTTAAAAGGAAAAAAAAAAGAGGCTAATTACATAAGAAGAGCCCCCAAGTCTTACCTCAGAATCTAACGAAGCCCTGAGCAAAGGGCATAGGTTTTTAACCAGGAATGGGTCAAAAAAGTCAAGATGGTGACCACAACTCATTTTGATAACATCAGAATAACAGAATAACAGAGCTGGAAGGGACCTTGGAGGTCATCTAGTCCAGGGCTTTTCAACCTTTTCACCCATTGTACCACTTTTAGAATATGGCAACATCCGAGTACCACCAGTCACCTAGCAAGGTGTCAAAAACTTGATGACCCCCCCCAAAAGGAAAAAAGTGATAAAAGTACAGGTAGTCCTCAACTTACAACAGTTCGCTTAATGACTGTTTGAAGTTACAATGGCACTGAAAAAAGCGCCCCCCAAGCCACAGCTGAGCAAGACACCTGCCTGTCCACCCAGCGGCGCTCTTCCTCCTGTTCATTGTTGTGAGCATTTCTGTTAAGGATTGGCAGCGGGGGTGGGGTGGGGGTGTTTGGTTTTTATTCCACCCATCTGCTGGGTGGGTTGCAGCAGGTTTTGGTCACTTCACATGACCCTGGGACACTGTGATTGTCATAAACATGAATCAGTTGCCAAGCATCTGAATGTAAATCACAAGACCCTGGAGATGCTGCAACATTCCAGCTGATCGGCACTTTTTCTGGGCTCAGCAGAAGCCCCAGGATCAGTGCCGAGCTCCAGCTGGAGCCTGGCGCTGATCCTGGTGCTTCCGCTGAGCCCTGACAGCCCCGAAGAAGCACCGATCAGCTGGAAAGCGGCACTGATCCTGGTGCTTCTGCTGAGCCATGACACCCCTGCAGCTCCAGCCATCTCTCGCTCAGGCTTGTGCAGTGCTACCACCAGTTCAGTTCATTCCCCTCCCCAGTACTACTTTCCTAGGATGGTCGCGTACCACCTGCCAGGTGCCAATGTACCACAGGTGGTACCCGTACCACTGGTTGAAAAACCCTGGCACTAGTCCAACTTGCTATTTAGGCAGGAAACTCTTTACCCTTTCAGACAAATGGGTCTCCAAGTTCTTCTTGAAATCCTCCAGCGATGGAGCACCCACAACCTCTGGTGGCCAGTCGTTCCACTGGTTAATTGTTCTCACTGTCAGGAAATTTCTCCTTAGTTCTAGATTGGTTATTTCTTGCTCTGAGATTTTTCTGCTCCAACCTGTTAGTATTATCCAAAATTAATAGAGGAGAGAAACTCCCATTCAGCTATGCCACCTGCTGCTGTTTTTAATTTAATTTATTTTTCATTGATTCATTTTTTTAACCACTGACTCACAAAGACATTCCTGAAGATTTAGAGGAAGGGATGCAGGTAGTCCTTGATTTATGACCGATGATTTAGCACAGGAGTCTTCAAACCTGGCCCTTTTATCACTTGTGGACTTCAACTCCCAGAATTCCTCAGCCAGCATGCCTGGCTGAGGAATTTTGGGAGTTGAAGTCCACCAGTCATAAAAGGGCCACGTTTGAAGACCCCTGTTCTGGATCCAAGCCCGCAGTTTCATCAAAATGGCCGACTGAGGAATTTTGGGTGTTGAAGTCCACCAGTCATAAAAGGGCCACGTTTGAAGACTCCTGATTTAGCAACTGTTTGACGTTATGATGGACTACCTGAACGGTACTTACAACCGAATTCTGAAGTTTTGATAGCTGCCTCCCTCCCCCGTGGTCACATGACCAAATTCTAACTGCTCAATAACCAGCCTATATTTATGGCTGTTTGCAGGGCCCCGCAGTCATGTGACCATATTTTAAGATTTTTTTTTGCCCAAAACTGGCATTTACTTTTGATTTTTAGCAAAAAAAAAATGCCTATAGCGAATAATGGATTCACTTGATGACTGTGGAGTTTGTTTTAAGATAAGATAAAATAACATTTATTGTCATTTTTTTACTGTGGGCACAACGGCACACATCAAAAATGAAATTTAGTTGCCCGCTCTCAAAGTGAAACATATACATGACACACACCTAAACATACTATGAACAACTTATGTATAGACCCACATCCCTACATATACGTAGCAAATAAATATTAAATATTGTCCATCTTGAATATATAACGGAAGGAGGAAGCTTGAGAGTTCGCAAGGTTAATGCTGTATGGAATGAAACTCTGGCTGAATCTGGATATTCTGCTACAGATACCACGAAGCCCCCTCCTCCCAGAAGGTAACAAGGAAAACAGGTCGTGAAGAGGATGTGTCGTGTCCCAGATGATCTTATGGACCCTGCTCAAGCAGCGCTTCTGTGCTATGTCCTGGATGGGAGGGAGGGAACTGCCAATGATCTTTTCTGCCGTCGTCACCACTCTCTGCACCACCTTCCTGTCTGAAGCAGGGATGCTTCCAAACCAGACTGTGATGCCGTATGACAGGATGCTCTCGATCGTCCCCCTGTAGAAAGTGGTCAGGACAGGGGAAGGAAGATGTGCTTTTCTCATGCGACGCAGAAAAAATGCTTTTTGCTTTATGACCACAGCGTTCACTTCATAACCGCCACAGAAAAGATAGTAAAAATGGATCTAGTCCAGTCACATGGTGGCCCCCTTTATGACCGTCACAACTTATCACGGTAGTTTGCAGGCTGTAAGTCGAGAACTACCTGTAGACTTTTTAGGGTTTTCGTTATTTTGAACGTTCTACACCATCTTCACCCTGCTTGCTACTACTTTAATGAGAGAGTGGTGACTATGCTTTTGTTCATTTTGCTTTGTTGATGAAATCAGTGGGAAGTTTTGTCTATGTGTGTGTGTGTGTTTGTGTGTGTGAGAGAGGAATACACACACACAGAGAGAGAGAGAGCGCATACAGAGCAGGATGAAACAATAGAACAATCATTGAAGAATTGGCAGCAATTAAAAATAAAATTTCTGACAGGGTTTAATTATACTTGTCTCCTTAATTTTTTAAAATATTTATTTTTAAAAAAAAATCTAAAATTTTAGCCCTAACATTTTAATGTTTTTATATGATTTTATATTTCAATGTTTTATTGTACTCAGCCCAATCCCTCTACGAGGGTGACATATGGTTCAGAACTGTGAAAGATAGCCAGACAGCCAGACAGATGATAGATGGATAGAGAAATAGAGAGATAGAGAGATGATGGATGAATAAATGGATGGATGGATGGACAGACAGATAGAAAGATGATAGATAGATAGATAGATAGATAGATAGATAGATAGATAGATAGATAGATAGATAGATAGATAGATGGATGGATGGATGGATGGATGGATGGATGGATGGATGGATGGATGGATGGATGGATGGATGGATAGATAGATAGATAGATAGATAGATAGATAGATAGATAGATAGATAGATAGATAGATAGATAGATAGAT
>NW_015389032.1:46859-49226 GCF_001527695.2 Protobothrops mucrosquamatus
AGATAGATAGATAGATAGATAGATAGATAGATAGATAGATAGATAGATAGATAGATAGATAGATAGACGGACGGACGGACGGACGGACGGACGGACGGACGGACGGACGGACGGACAGACAGACAGATAGATAGATAGATAAATAGCAAATGGGCAGTAGATGGACAGATAGACAGATGGAGAGATGAAGAAAGAGAGAGACAGAGTGAGTGAGAGAGAAAGAGAGTCAGAAAGGCATATCAACCCACAGGATAAAGGAAGAATTTGCTGTGACGTTTCACATGGGAATTAGACTCTGATGAGATGCACAAGGCCACCCCTGATTTCCACTCTGAAATTTTGGAAGTTATACATTCAAGCCTGGGTCTGATTGTGATAAAGAGCTCCTATCATATTTATGGCTGAGAGAAAATAAAGTCGCTACTTATCCCTCCATCCAGGGCATTCAGTTCGCCACAAAAGGCCGTGTTTCTTCGCAGATGGATCGGTCCTGTTTGGATGAAATATTGACAAAAGGAACAACATTGCAACGTTTTCTAGTGGGGAAAAGAAAAAAACAAAAACAAAAACAGCTCTCTAAGCAGGGTGGAAGTGATCCATTACAGTTTTTATGCCTGTCTGGAAAAAGGTCAGAATTCAACAAATGCTGAACTGCAAAAAAAAAAAAAAAAAAAAAGTTAGGCCAAGCACCGAGTCTTTAATTTTCCCTGACGGATTGTACATTGTTCCATTTATTATCCTTTATGTAAATAGCCCACATTAATGTGAGATTAGATCAGCAGGGAGGGAGCGTGAAAAAAAGAAGACAAAAAGGCAAAATTTATAAAACGGCAATGGCTTGGGATCGAATCCCATGTGGGAATTTGGAGTTGCGTAGGTTGGGGTGTTGACCGGTTTAGCATGCCTTAGAGAAGATATTGAAGCTGTGAGAATAATGGGAGCTGATCTTATGGGGTTTGCATGGAAAACTAGAGAATTCTGGGTTCTAGTCCTCTCTAAGCTAGAAAAACTTCACTGGCTGACTTTGGGGCATAGAATCACAGGGCTAGAAAGACCTTGGAGCAGTGGTGGGATTCAAATATCTGAAACAACCAGTTCTCTGAGTGGACGTCGCTCCCGGAAGTCTGTTCTGAGCCGGGGAGGCCTCCCAGGCTCAGAACGGCCCACTGGAAATGCATGGATGCCAGTTCCAGAAGTCTGTTCTAAGCCAGGGAGGCCTCACAGGACCAGAACAGCCCACCGGAAGTGCATGGATGCCACTTCCGGAAGTCCATTCTGAGCCAGGGAGGCCTCCCAGGCCCAGAACGGTCACCGAAAGTGGCGTCCCCGCACTTCCGGGAGTCCGTTCTGGGCCTTATGAAAAAGGGCTAGGGCATCAGCCAGTTCACAGAAGTCAACAAAAAATTAGCTGCCGCTTCTACCAATCCGGTGAAAACCAGCTGAATCCCACCCCTGCCATCAGAGAGAGGTGCATACAGGATCAGCACAATGTGGGAGAGAATGAAAGCGAAGGAAGTATTTTGGGGAATATTAAAAGAGATAGAAAATTATATTTCCCCTAAAGGAGAAGAGGAGAAACATGTTCTTAAAGGCTATACAAGTCTTCCTACTACTGTATAGGAAAACAACTTCAAGCAGAAACCTGAAGAGGCTAATCTTTAGGAATGAAGACGTTGTAAACCATTCAGAAAGACTGGGACCACCCTACTCATAAACAAAATGCTTTTAACCACAACTCCTGCAAAAGATTGGAGCTGATGGGATTAGAAAAACAAAGACTCCTAAAATCTACATTCCCCACCCCTAGCTCCAAGGACAGGGCATGACCTCCCAGCCACAAGTCAGGCAACAATAATTAGAATACTAAAAGGGCCCACAAAAGCACAGGTCAAAGTACATTTCACAACAAACAGGCATTTCAAACATAAAGCCCCAAAGAATGTATAAAAACCCATCTACTCTCAACTCCATTTTGTTAGCTGTCCCAGAACCTCATGTTATTGTTGGTTCTGCTCATCAATAAACAGAGATCTGCTTTCCTAAGCAGCTAGCCTCCATTTCAGCATCTTTCTCCCAGCTTAGAACCGGACCTGATTTTTCTTCCCACGCAACCTTCTCAATTATGGAAATACATGTAGCGGGGACTGCCTGAGAGTGCTTGCAGGAGTTTGACTGGGAAGGAAAAGATTGGGACAGCTGCAGTTGGCTTTGGGTGTGGCTGGCGTGAGTGGAAGGAGGAAGGATAGAAAAGGAAAGGAAAGGAGAAGGCCGGGGTGGTTGGAGTTGAGAAGAGAAGGTCTGGAAGTTTATTTTATTTTTCTATCAAGGGTGTTTTAAATAGAGGCTAGGTAGAGTGAAGTTTTATTG
>NW_015389032.1:50357-63878 GCF_001527695.2 Protobothrops mucrosquamatus
AACCATTGTGACCGGCTAAGTTCGTGCCTGAAAGTCCTGCTTCAACAAGAAGAGCCTGCCACCCATCAATGCTGCATGAGTCCCGGTTGTAAGACATCTCACCGATCTCTAAAGAACATTACCGCAAGGCTGGACAAGGGGGGTTGTGGCTGGGAGGGCCTGGGCATTGGCGGCCTCTGAAGAGGTAGCGCTACATACAGATAGTCCTCTATTTATGACCACAACTGAGCCCAAACTTTCTGTTGCTAAGCAAGAAAGTGGATATGAGTTATGCCCCGTTTTACGACTTTTCTTGCAGCAGTTGTTAAGTGAATCACTGCAGTTCTTAAGTTAGTAATATGGTTGTTAAGTCTACCTGGCTTCCCCCGTTGACTTTGCTTGTCAGAAGGTCACAAAAGGGGATCACATGATCCCGGGACACTCAACCATCATAAATATGAGTCAGTTGCCAAGCGTCTGAATTTGGATTACGTGGCCATGAGGAATGCTGCAATGGTCGTAAGTGTGAAAAATGGTCATAAGTCACTTTTTTCCAGTGCCGTTGTAACTTTGAATGGTCACTAAATGAACTGTTGTAAGTGGAATATTACTTGTATGTTTTTAAAAATGGAGAGTTGGCTCAGAGAGTTTTGGCGTCTGAAAAAGCTAATCAATCAACACACGGCCAGTGCGTTGGTATAGGGTTTCCTGCCTGAGCAGGGGTTTGGACTAGATGACCTCCAAGGTCCCTTCCAACTTTATTATTATTATTATTATTATTATTATTATTATTATTATTATTATTATTATTATTATTATTATTATTATTATTATTATTATTATTATTAATCAGTCAGCCAGATGTTCAGACTGGATTTGGCATTTTTGTCTACCTATCGAGTCCTTCCCAAGGACCTGGGATAGGCAGATGTGGATGTTTGATGGTATTACAGATATCGTCGCAGGATGGAAGCAGTTCCTAGTAAGGCCGCCTTTTGCAATTGACTAATGGCGAATGTGCCAATGCCGATGATGGTGTTCAAGTGGTGCTCCAGTTGTTTTGGGATTGCACCCAAGGCGCCTATGACTATTGGTACCACCCTTGCTTGCCTTTGCCACAGTCTTTCTATTTCTATTTGTAGGTCTTTGTATTTTGTTATCTTCTCCAGTTGTTGTTGTTGTTGTTGTTGTTGTTGTTATCAAGATCAGCATAATCTCAATATTTTAAATTATAGAAAATTTTCTAAATGTTAGAAATATGTCTTCAAAAAAATGGAAAGATGGCTCAGAGAGTTTTGACATCTGAAAAAAAACTAATAAATCAAGACACAACTTTGCATTCAAGATCAGCAAAATCTCAATATTCTAAATGAGAGAACATTTATAAACGATAGAAATATGGTTAGTTTTTTTTAAAAAAAAATGGAGACGTGGCTCAGAGAGTTTTGGTGTCTGAAAAACTGGGTCAAGAGAGTTTGAGCTTAATAAAGAAATTTGTAAGCAGATGAGAAGAACCAGGAGCATCTGTTGATAGCAGAGGGAGGCAAAAACATGTCAAGAAGTCATCCAAAGCTGCATGATCAAAAGCGTCTCTGCTTTTTATATACACCACACATCCTATTGGCTATCAAAGCATCGGTTCACTTGGGGTTGGTGCTGTGGACTTTTCTCTTGTTAATGAAAGACCACTTTTAACAAGGAGAAAACTATGTGTGTTAGTAAAGTCAGTGGGCTTCAACTGAGTGCAGACGAATCTTTCCCAATGCCCCATATTGAAGTGGGATGGAAGAATCTCACCCCAAGTTGGGCTGTCTGTCATGTTGGGCATTTTGCAAACAACTCCATTTTCCCTACTGCCAACTTTCCAGTTAGCATTTCCAGTAAAAGAAACTCCTGGGACATGATTTTATCAGGAGTATAATAATACTTTACTGAAAATCTACATTGGCACAGAAGAAACGAAACCAGCTCTGATTTTCCCGCTTGAAGGCTTGCTTAGTTAAACAATAGACTCCCTCATCTCCACCCACCGGGTGTTCACATTGTCTAATAGTAACATTTCTTCTTGTTGTGGAAACTTGTCAAAGTCCCTCTCCACTTCAACTTATACCTAACAAAAATCAAGGTGGAATTGTTCTGAGTTCCTTCCATGATTTCTACTTTCTCGTGACCCAGTTATATTTTCTTAACAATTTAGTATTCTCTTCCTCTTCCTCTAAGTCTAAATCAACCCAGCATTCCACAATATTCCAGCAAAATCTAGAAAAACAACATGATTTCCCCTTCACCTATACCAATACTGAAGTTAAACCTTTTATCTCTTCCTGGATTTTCTCTCACACCCCCATAGGAACAAAAAACAAAACACCTCGCATTTTCTGAATAGGATAGAATAGAATAGAATAGAATAGAATAGAATAGAATAGAATAGAATAGAGATGGAAGGGACCTTGGAGGTCTTCTAGTCCAGCCCCCTGCTCAAGCAGGAGACCCTATACCATTTCAGAGAAGTGACTGTCTAGCCTCTTCTTAAAAACCTACAGTGATGGAGCGCCCATCATTTCTGGAGGCCAGCTGTTCCACTGGTTAATTGTCCTCGCTGTCAGGAAATTTCTCCTTAATTCCAGGTTGCTTCTCTCTTTGGTCAGTTTCCAACCATTGTTTCTTGTCCTGCCCTCTGGTGCTATGGAGAATAATGTGACACCCCCTCCCCATCTTTGTGGCAACCCCTCAAATACTGGAATACTGCTATCATGTCTTAGCTTTTTTGGCTGCTGCTGCTCACTGCTGGCTCATCGTCAAGTGATTGTCCATTAGGACTCCAAGGTCCCTCTCACAATTACTGTTTTTGAGCTAGGTCTCGCCCAATCTGTACTTGTACCTTTGATTTTTTCCTGCCTAAGTGTAAGACTTTGCTTTTCTCCATACTGAAACTCATTTTGTTGTATAGGGCCCATTGTTCAAGTTGGTCAAGATCTTTTTGGATCCTGAGTTTGTCTTCTGGGGTTTTGGCNTTATGAAGATATTGAAGAGTACCGGGCCTAAGACGCAGCCTTGTGGTACCCCATTGCTTACTTCTCTACATGTGGATTTAGTGCCATTGAGGACTACTTGTTGAGTACAGTTTGTTAGCCAGCTACAGATCCATCTGGTGGTGATGTTGTCTATTTCACCTTTTCCTAGTTTACCAAAGAGTAGGTTGTGGTCTATCTTGTCAAATGCCTTACTGAAATCTAAGTATACTAGGTCCACTGCATTTCGTTGGTCTACTGGTTTAGTCCCTTTATCGAAGAATGAGATGAGATTGGTTTGGCATGATCTGTTTTTAACAAACCCGTGCTGGCTACTAGTTATGACTTTGTTTGCTTCTAGTTATTCGCAGATCTGTTTATATTCACAATCTCTCTAACCTTTTTTATTATTTTATTTGTTATAGCAGGGATGTAATTTTAAAAACTGCATTTGAGATTTTTTTTAAAAAAAAATAAAATAAGCAACATCTTTCTTTTGGACTGCCAAGAGAAAGTTTGGAGGGCAAAGGAGGCATCAATCACACGCTGAAGAGAGGAAGATAATAATAATAATAATAATAATAATAATAATAATAATAATAATAATAATAATAATAATAATAATAATAATAATAGTAGTAGTAGTAGTAGTAGTAGTAGTAGTAGTAGTAATAATAATAACGACAATAATGATGATGATGATGATGATGATGATGATGATGATGATGATGATGATGATGATGATGATGATGATGATGATAAAGTTGGAAGGGATCTTAGAGGTCATCTAATCCAACCCCTTGCTCAGGCAGGAAACCCTATACCATTTCAGACAAATGGCTGTCCAGTCTCTTCATAAAAACTTCCAGTGTTGGAGCATTCACAACTTCTGGAGGCAGGTTGTTCCACTGGTTAATTGTTCTCATTGCCAGGAAGTTTCTCCTTAATTCCAGGTTGCTTCTCTCCTTGATCAGTTTCCACCCGTTGCTTCTTGTCCTGCCTTCAGGCACTTTGGAGAATAGCTTGACTCCCTCTTCTTTGGGCAGCCCCTGAGATACTGGAATGCTGCTATCCTGTCCCCCCTCGTCCTTCTCTTCATTAAACTAGACATCCCCAATTCCAGCAGCCTTCCTTATATGTTTTAGCCTTCGGTCCCCTAATCATCTTTGTTGCTCTTCTCTGTACTCTTTCTAGAGTCTCAACATCTTTTTTACATCGTGGTGACCAAAACTGGATGCAGCACTCCAAGTGAGAATGGGGACAAGAAAACTTTTATTATGGGATTTTTTTTTTTTAAAAAAAAAACCAGATTCCAAGCTGCACCATTTATTGGGCAGCTAAGAAACACGGCCAAACAGCATGAAATGTTTATGCAGGCCTGGAGAAATCGGCGGTCTCCCCCTCCACCCCCCCACCCCATTTCTGTCTGGCCCTAATTTACTGTTCTAATCAGCAGACTTATTTCCTGCCTTCTTAGAGGCTCCCACCCTCCTTACGGCTGGGAGTAAATCAAGAGCATATCTAGCCCTTTGGCTTCCCCCGGTATGAAACACTATACATAAAATGACTTACTGCAAATAAGGCTAAAGCCTCGTGTCATAAAGCTGTCACCTCCGGGAGTTGCTTTCCTAATAGGCCGACACCCTTCCTTGTTATCGCATGCAGTATTTTATTTTTTCCCTTCGTTCTTTATTTTTTCATGTTTATTTATTTATTTATTTATTTATTTCACCTCCGTCCCTCCCCCAAAATAGGCTGGTCCGGGGATTAGACAGAAGCCTAATCGCTTGGAAGATGGAAGGCTTAGTAAAAAAAAAAACTGGGAGTCTTTTTAGAATGAATAGAATAGAATAGAATAGAATAGAATAGAATAGAATAGAATAGAATAGAATAGAATAGAATAGAAAATATGGAATGAAATGGATTGGAATGGAATGGAATGGAATGGAATAGAATAGAATAGAATAGAATAGAATAGAATAGAATAGAAAATATGTAATGGAATATAGAATAGAATAGAATAGAATAGAATAGAATAGAATAGAATAGAATAGAATAGAATAGAATAGAATAGAATAGAAAATATGGAATGGAATATAGACTAGATTAGACTAGACTAGACTAGACTAGACTAGACTAGACTAGACTAGACTAGAATAGAATAGAATAGAATAGAATAGAATAGAATTGAGCTGGAAGGGACCTTGGAGGTCTTCTAGTCCAGCCCCCTGCTCAAGCAGGAGAACCTATACCATCTCAGACAAATGACTGTCCAGTCTCTTCTTAAAAACCTCCAGTGATGTAGAGCCCACGATTTCTGGAGGCCAGCTGTTCCACTGGTTAATTGTCCTCCCTGTCAGGAAGTTTCTTCTTAATTCCAGGTTGCTTCTGTCTTTAATCAGTTTCCAACCATTGTTTCTTGTCCTGCCCTCTGGCGCTTTGGAGAATAATTTCTTAACCTCAGCAACATTACACTGTGTGGACTTCAGCTCCCAGAATTCTCCAGCCAGAATCCACACATTTAAAAGAAGCTAAAGCTGAGAAGCATGGAAAAGAGATTCCCTTAAAAATGGGATCCTTCCTTCCTTCCTTCCTTCTTTCCTTCCTTCCTTCCTGCCTTCCTTCCTTCCTTCCTTCCTTCTTTTCTTCCTTCCTTCCTTCCTTCCTCCCTCCCTCCCTCCCTCCCTCCCTGATCAAAAAGACAAGCAACCTGGAATTAAGGTGAAACTTCCTGACAGTGAGGACAATCAACCAGTGGAACAGCTTGCCACCAGAAATCATGGGCGCTCCATCACTGAAGATTTTTAAGAGGAGACTAGATATTCACCTGTCTGAGATGGTATAGGTTCTACTGCTTGAGCGGGGAGCTGGGCTAGAAGACCTCCAAGGTCCCTCCCAGCTCTATTCTATTCTAATGCTCTTTGGATTCTAGTCTTTGGTTAGCATTCATCCTGCCATAGATTTCTTCCCCAGCAATTTATGAGGACATGCTTCCTTGGATCCTCCTACTTCTTGATTTGGAGGGGGGAAAGGCCACCAATAAAATTTCCTCCTGATGTCTCGTCTCTGGGACTTAATTGGAATATATAAATCTGCAAGGTGGAATCTGTAGCAGGGGTCAGTTGTCCAGTGAAAGAAATATGTCCATCTACACACACTGCCATTTTTTAAATAAAAGGTAGGAACAGGTGACTCTTATGCTCCTTTCATTTAATCTTAATGCACCCAGCTGGGTGACTTTCGGCCAATCACCAGGAGACTGTGAGTTTGAGTCCTGCCTTAGACATAAAAGCCAGCTGGGTGACTTTGGGCCAATTACTAGGAGACTATGAGTTCAAGTACCTTGAAAAGCCAACATGGGTTTGTCAAAAACAGACCATGCCAGACAAATCTTATTGCATTCTCTGACCAGGTGGACCAGAGGAATGCTGTGGATATAATTTACTTGGACTTCAGTAAGGCATTTGACAAAGTAGATCACAACCTACTATTTGATAAGATAGAAAAATGTGGGTTAGACAGCATCACCACCAGATGGATCTGTTGCTGCCTGACCGGCCGTACTCAGTGTGGGGTCCTCAATGGAACCACATCTATATGGAGGGAAATGTGTAGTGGGGTGTCCCAGGGCTCTGTTCTGGGCCCAGTGCTCTTCAACATCTTCATCAACGATTTGGACGAGGGGATAGACGGGGAACTCATCAAATTTGCAGACAACAGCAACTGTGAGAGGGATCTCGGAGTCCTAGTGGACAATCAATTAGATATGAGCCAGCAGTGTGCTGCAGCTGCCAAAAAAGCCAACACAGTGTTAGGCTGCATTAATAGAGGGATAGAATCAAGATATGTGAAGTGTTAATACCATTTTACAATGCCTTGGTAAGGCCACATTTGGAATACTGCATCCAGTTTTGGTCACCACGATGTAAAAAAGACGTTGAGACTCTAGAAAGAGTACAGAGTACAGAAAGAGTAAAGAGAAGAGCAACAAAGATTTAATGAAGAGAAGGACGAGGAGGGACATGATAGCACTGTTCCAATATCTCAGGGGCTGCCCCAAAGAAGAGGGAGTCAAGCTATTTTCCAAAGCGCCTGAAGGCAGGTCAAGAAGCAACGGATGGAAACTCATCAAGGAGAGAAGCAACCTAGAACTAAGGAGAAACTTCCTGACAGTAGTATAAATCCTTCCATACCCCACCATCCAGTTAGAGCTGAAGAAGCTTCTTGGGTGAAAAGCAAAATGTCTTCAAAGAAAAACAAGAAAGTCCACTTGCCTTGTGAAAAAAGCATCTCTGGGAGGATAAGAATAGCAATTCTTATTATTGCTAAAGAAGATGGTGCTAAAAAAAAATACGTGTTCTGCCTGTTTTGTGGAATTGTCCCAAAGTCTTTCATTCTAGAAGCCTTTAACCTCTTTCTCAACCCTATAATTCTATGACTCTACATTAAATAAGTGATCTGAGTCTCCTTTTAGACCCCCACAGTGACCTTTACTGATAGCCATTTCAGTTTTTGGATTGGCAGGAGGAAATTCTCCTTAGGCTGTTACAGTTAGCTTTTGTTATCCGCTAACATTTGAAATGGCATCACGCTTAGAATTCCACTCAGTGGAGTGGAATCTAATGGAGTGTTTTGAACAAAGTAACATCTTCGGGTTACTCCCTCACCTTTTCTGATTATACAAAGTGGAGCTCTGGATGGGACAACCCTTTTGCTCTTGGGTGGCTTTTCTGACATGAAATCCCCTTTCTTTTCTTTCATTCTTTCTTTCTTTCTTTCATTCTTTCATTCTTTCTTTCTTTCTTTCTTTCATTCTTTCTTTCTTTCTTTCTTTTTCTTTCTTTTTTCTTTCCTCCTCCTCCTCCTGCTCCTGCTCCTTCTCCTGCTTCTTCCTCCTCCTGCTTCTTCCTCCTCCTCCTGCTTCCTCCTCTCCTCCTTCTTCTCCTCTTCCTCCTCCTCCTCCTCCTCCCCTATTTCTCCTCCTTCTACTCCTGCTTCTTCTTCTTCCTTTTCCTCCTGCTTCCTCCTCCTCCTCCTTCCTCTTCCTCCTGCTTCCTCCTCCTCCTCCTGCTTCCTCCTCCTTCTTCTTCTCCTTCTCTTCCTCCTCCTCCTTCTTCTAGTAAGCTCTCCTTCTCCTTCTCCTTCTCCTTCTCCTTCTCCTTCTCCTTCTCCTCCTCCTCCTTTCCTGCTTCCTCCTCCTTCTCCTTCTCCTCTTCCTCTTCCTCCTCCTTCTTCTAGTAAGCTCTCCTTCTCCTCCTCCTGCTCCTCCTCCTGCTCCTCCTCCTGATGCTGCTCCTGCTCCTGCTCCTCCTGCTCCTCCTCCTCCTCCTCCTCCTCCTTCTTCTTCTTCCCTTCTAAAATTCTGGGGAGTTTCATCTGTAGGCATTTTTAATGTCTCTCTGCCTTTACATAAGTGGCCAGGGTTAATTGAGAGACTTCATCTGCCCTTTTGCTAGCTCTTTCTTCTTAAACATGTAATACCTCTGATTTATTTGAGTTCCATAACATCACATCTGTAACACACACACACACACACAACTCATCAATCAACACACACTGTTTTATTCAGGATCGACACAATCTCAACATTCTAAATGATAGAAATGTGTTTTTAAAATTGGCGAGATGGCTCAGAGAGTTTTGGTGTCTGAAAAACCGTGTCACGTTAGTCTGGGCTAAATAAAGAACAGAGTCTTCGTAAGCATATGAAAAGAAGCAGAAGCATCTGTTGATAGCAGAGGGAGATAAAAATAAGTCAAGAGGTCATCCAAAACGGCATGATCAAAGCGTCTCTGCTTTTTATATGCACCTATCAAAGCATCAATTCATTTGCCGTTGGTGCAGCGGACTATTCTCTTGTCAACGGAAGATCATTTTTAAGAAGGAGAAAACTATGTGTGTGTTAGTAAATCCCAGAAGTTTCTTCCATTCTGACTGGATGGTGGGGAATAGAAGGATTTATACTCCTTGCAGAAAGCTAGTCATTTGCATTCTTTTAGAGAGTCGTTGAGGCCACTTGGAGGTTTATCTGTGTCCTCAGGGTCACCTGAGTAGTGAAAATGGATGTGGAGCTTTCTTAGAACTGCTGAGAGGACTGTGTTGCTGTGTATTTCAGCAGAAGGCCCCACAGCCATTTGCACCGCTCAGGTGACCCTGAGGAAACAGATAAACCTCCAAGTGGCCTCAACAACTCTCTAAAAATGTCAGTTGTCCCAAAGGTGCTTTTTTCAAGAGGCAACTGGACTTTCTTGTTTTTCTTTGAAGATGTTTTGCTTCTCCTCCAAAAGAAGCTTCTTCAGCTCAGACCGGATGGTGGGGAAGGATTGATACTCCTTGCAGACAGCTGGTCATTTGCCTTCTTTTAGAGAGTCGTTGAGGCCATCTGTGTCCTCAGGGTCACCTGAGTGGTGCAAGTGGCTGTGGAGCCTTCTTGGAACTGCTGAAAGGCCTGTGTTGTAGACTGGAGATATATGACGTTGTATCCCTCCCTCTCTGTTGAGAGAGGGCTGTTGAATCCAGTCAGAGCTGAAGAAGCTTCTTGGATGAGAAGAGAAACATCTTCAAAGAGAAAGAAGAAAGTCCCGTGGCCTCATGAAAAGGCACCTTTGGGACAACCATGACCTGGATGACTGAGAATCTCCACAGACATGTGTTAGTAAAGTCAGTGGGCTTCATCTGAGTGCAGAGGAGTCTTTCCCAAATACCCCATATTGAAGTGGGATGGAAGAATCTCACCCCAAGTTGAGCTGTCATGTTGGGCATTTTGCAAACAACTCAATTTTCCCTGCATTGGTGGTCTCCAGCTTTTCTCTTTCACAAAATATGAATACAGCATGCAGAATGACAGAGTTGGAAAGGACCTTGGAAGTCTTCTAGTGCAACCCCCCCTTGATCATTTCAGACAAATGACTGTCCAATCTCTTTTTAGAAACCTCCGGTAATGGGGCACCCCCAACTTCTGAAGGCAAACGGTTCCACTGGTTTATTGATCTCACTGTCAGGAAATTTCTCCTTAATTCTAGGTTGGTTCTTTCCTTGATTAGTTTCCACCCATTGTTTTTTGTCCTGCCTTCGGGTGCTTTGGAAAATAGGCTGATCCCCCCTTTTTTTGTGGCACCCTTTAGATGTTGGAACGCTGCTATCATGTCGCCCCTAGTCCTTTTCACTAGACTAAACCTACCCAATTCCTAGAAACATTCTTCTTATGTTTTAGCCCCCTACTCATTTTTGCTTTCCCACATATTATACTGACTGCTGAAAATATAATAATAATAATAATAATAATAATAATAATAATAATAATAATGACAACAACAACAACAACAACAACAACAACAACAACAACAATAATAATAATAATAATAATAATAATAATAATAATAATAATAATATAAAGTTGGAAGGGACCTTGGAGGTCATCTAATCCAACCCCCTCTATACCATTTCAGACAAATGGCTGTCCAGTCTCTTCTTAAAAACTTCCAGTGTTGGGGCATTCATCACTTCTGGAGGCAGGTTGTTCCACTGGTTAATTGTTCTCACTGTCAGGAAGTTTCTCCTTAGTTCCAGGTTGCTTCTCTCCTTGATTAGTTTCCATCTGTTGCTTCTTGTCCTGCCTTCAGGGGCTTTGGAGAACAGCTTGACTTGTTGTTGTTGTTGTTGTTGTTTTTATTGTTACTGTTACTGTTACTATTACTATTACTGTTGTTGTTTTGTTGTTGTTATCAATAATAATAATAATAACAACAATAACAACAATAACAACGTCTGATCAAACAAGGTCTGCTTTTTATAAAATTCAGAAAGTTCTTTTCTCCGCTCTCCTTCTGCCACTGGTTCTTTTTGCTCTCCAGTTGATTGAAAAAAAAAATCTGGATTCCTTTGGCTTTTCAAACAGCAAGAGATTCTGAATGGATCTTTTTTACAAAAAAGGAGAAAGTATTACTGTGCTTTTGAAAACAAAACAGAGAGACAGCCACAGCGTCTGGGAAGGAGAAGGTTTGCGAATCAGTGAAGTGCTGCTAATGATTATCTGCTTGAGGAACCCCTTAGTGAATATGTTCTGGGGTGTAAAATCCAATTTGCCTGCTCCTCTTTGCTCTTTGGGGTGCTTTTCTTGGCCCGAGTGAGGTTGGAGGCTGCCATGCATTCAGCTTTGATCCATTCATCCCCTGAAATAGCTGCACCTGGGATTTTTTTTCCATTGCAAAACAAAGCCCCAGCAATATAGAGAAAATAAAATATAGTATACAGGGAAAGGATATCTTCAGAATTGCTCCACCGAGCAGATCAGGAGCAAGAAAGAAGGCTAAATCTTACTTTGTAAACCACCATGAGAAAGAATTTGAGGGAAGGGAGGGAGAGAAGGAAAGAAGGAAGGAAGGAAGGAAGGAAGGAAGGAAGGAAGGAAGGAAGGAAGTATAGAAAGAAAAATGTTCATCAGGGTCCAGTCCAAGCCGGGAATAAACCACATGGAGACTGCTTTAGAAAGAAGGTTGTAGTTTATTGAAGAGGAGAGCCAGACAGAAAGATGGCTCTAGAAAACTGTCCACATGTAGCAGGGTGTGGTGAGTTTTTATACCTTCTGGGACTCTTGAGGGTGTTTCCTGTTCCTGTTTGAGGCTTTGCACTTCCTGTGTCATGTACTTTGACCTGAGTCTGAGTCAGTGGTGGGATTCAAATATGTGAACAACAGGTTCTCTGTGTGGATGCTTCTTCCGGATGTCCGTTCTGGGCCTGGGCAACAAAAAATTAGCTACCGGTTCTGCCGAAGTGGTGCGAACTGGCTGAATCCCACCACTGGTCTGAGTGTGCCCTTTGGGTATTGGTGGGTTAATCCTGTTATATCTCCTGTCCTTAGAATTTGGGTGGGGGTATGTAGATTTTAGGCCTCTTTGCCTTCCTAATAGCTTCCTGGCTTCAACCTTCTTGAAAGGATGATCACATCTGCATTTCTACAGAGCTGGCCTCTGCCTAGTTTCTGCTTGGGGGAGAGGGGCTGGGGTTTGGGCTGGTTTCTGGGGGCTGGTTTCTGTCTTTTTAAAAAGATCTTCTCCATTATTCCTTTCGGGAAATATATTCTGCCTTTTTAATATCCCCCAAAATATTTCTTTCTCTGGATTCTTCCCATGGAAGGAAGGAAGGAAGGAAGGAAGGAAAGTAGGTGAGGGAAGAGTGAGTGAGGGAGTGAGGGAGTGAGGGAGAGAGAGAGAGGGAGGGACGGAGGGAGAGAGGGAGGGACGGAGGGACGGTGGATGGAAGGAAGGAAGGAAGGAATGAAGGAAGGTGAGGAAAGAGGGAGGGAGGGAGAGAGAGGGAAGGAGAGAGAGAGGGAGGGATGGACAGAGATGGAAGGAAGGAAGGAAGGTGAGGGAAGAGTGAGGGAGGGAGGGGGGAGAGAGAGGGAGGGAGGAAGGAAGAGGATGAAAGGAAGGAAGGTAGGTAGGTAGGTGAGGGGAGAGGGAGAGAGGGAGGGAGGGAGGAAGGCAAGGGAAGAGGAAGGGAGGGATGAATGGAAGGAAAAAAAGGAAGGAAGGAAGGAAGGAAGGAAGGAGAGAGAGAGGGGGGAAAGGGAGGAAGGTTATTGTTCCATTTGTGAGAGAAGTGGTTTATTGAAGACAAATCTGCAGCTAATTCTTCTTTCAGTGGTTTAGAGAACAGGCATTAGCAAGATATAAGAAAGATAAGCACCGTTTTCTAACATCCACCAACTTGATACTTCTGGATGTCTTCCACAAGAATATGAATGCCATCATTTCTTGCCCCTGTGTTCCCAGGAATTGCAATTGCTCCAACTTTGCTCTAGGATAAATGACAAAACCATCCTGACTAATTGCCCCTGATAGCTTTCTCTTCTACGTTTATTGAGTACCCCTTTAAAGCTGTTCCAATTAGCAGCTATCACAACAGCTTGCAGAATATAATTCTATGTTTTAATGATGCGCTGTATAATTTAACTATGCCTGTCACCCATGATGCTCGGGGGGAGGGGGGGGAAACAGTATCAAAAAGATGGTAAAACCTGATGAGTCTCTCATCACCATCATAGAACAACAGAGAATGATAGAGTTGGAAGGGACTTGGCAGGCCTTCTAGTCCAAGCATCATTCTGTTCCAAGATGGCCAGCAATCTCCAGGGGGACAAAGCGAGAGTCAAACATCTACCAAATTCCTCCTTCTATCAATAGAAGAGATTCTAGTTATGGATTGTGGTTCTTGGTGCCCTCTGAGCTTCACGGTTTTCTGGCAGATATTTCCTTAGCCAACTGGGCGACATCATCAGTGCTAGTGCGAATGGTGGTGGAGGAGGAGGAAGAAGGAGGAGGGAGGAGGGAGGGAGGAGGAGGAGGAGGAGGAGAAGGAGGACGAGGACGAGGACGAGGACGAGGAGGAGAAGGAGGAGAAGGAGAAGGAGGGGAAAGAGGAGGAGGAGGAGGTGGAGGAAGAAGGAGGAGGAAGAAGGAGGAGGAGGAAGGAGGAGGAGGAAAGGGAGAAGGGAGGAGGGGGAGGAGGAGGAGGAGAAGGAGAAGGA
>NW_015389032.1:64434-72375 GCF_001527695.2 Protobothrops mucrosquamatus
TCTTTCTTTCTTTCTTTCTTTCTTTCTTTTTTTAAAAAAGGGTTTTGAAGTGAGCCAAAGAAGCAGAAATAGAGATTTGGGTCTTTTTTTCTGCTCTGAAGAACTACATGAGTTAATGAGCCCAAAAATCAAAATTACATTTCTTAATCAGTACAGAATTCATAGCAGTAGGTCACCGAACTGGTGCTATTTTTCTCCCCCTTGCAAAACAGATAGGGAGAGAACTTTAGAACAGAACAGAATGACAGAGTTGGAAGGGACCTTGGAGATCATCTAGTCCAACCCCCTGCTCAGGCAGGAAACCCTATAGCATTTCAGACAAATTGCTGTCCAATCTCTTCTTAAAACCTCCCAGTGTTGGAGCATTCACAGCTTCTGGAGGCAGGTTGTTCCACTGGTTAATTGTTCTAACTGTCAGGAAGTTTCTCCTTAGTTCTAGGTTGCTTCTCTCTTTGGTTAGTTTCCACCTGTTGCTTCTTCTCCTGCCTTCAGGCACCTTGGAAAATAGCTTGACTCCCTCTTCTTTATGGCAACCCCTGAGATACTGGAAGACTGCTGTCATGTCACCCCTCGTCCTTCTCTTCATTAAATTAGACATACCCAATTCCAGCAACCATTCCTTATATGTTTTAGCCTCCAGTCCCCTAATCATCTTTGTTGCTCTTCTCTGTACTCTTTCTAGAGTCTCGACATCTTTTTTACATCGTGGTGACCAAAACTGGATGCAGGATTCCAAGTGTGGCCTTACCAAGGCCTTGTAAAGTGGTATTAACCCTTCACGTGATCTTGATTCTATCCCTCTGTTAATGCAGCCCAGCACTGTGTTGGCTTTTTGGGCAGCTGCAGCACACGGCTGGCTCATATTTAAATGATTGTCCACTAGGACTGCGAGATCCCTCTCACAGTTACTACTATTGAGCAAGGTACCCCCTATACTATGCATTTGGTTTTTCTTGCCTAAATGTAGAACCTTACTTTTTTCACCATTGAATTTCATTTTGTTAGATAGCTCCCAGTGTTCAAGTCTGTCCAGATCCTCCTGTATCCTAAGCCTGTCTTCTGGAGTGTTGGCTATTCCTGCCAGCTCGGTGTCATCTGAAAATTTGATGAGTTCCCCATCTATCCCCTTGTCCAAATCGTTGATGAAGATGCTGAAGAGCACTGGGTCCAGAACAGAGCCCTGGGGCACCCCATTACACACTTCCCTCCATGTAGATGCGGTTCCATTGAGGACCACACGTTGAGTACGGCCGGTCAGCCAGCTACGGATCCATCCTTTTTGGCAGCTGCAGCACACGGCTGGCTCATATCATCCATTCCTTCTTGTCCTGCCTTCAGGTGCTTTGGAGAATAGCTTGACTCCCTCTTCTTTGGGGCAAGCCCTCAGATATTAGAACACTGCTATCCTGTCATTAGTCCAGGGTACCTTCCAATTCTGGTATTGTATTGTATTGTATAAAGGAGGACCCAGATTGTTGGGGGGCAAAATGCTGACTGTAAACCACTTAGAGAGGACCGTAAAGCACTATGAAGCAGTCTATCTATCTATCTATCTATCTATCTATCTATCTATCTATCTATCTATCTATCTATCTATCTATCTATCTATCTATCTATCTATCTATCTATCTACACACACATATACTAAGTGTTATTGTTATTGCTGTTTCTTTTCAGGTAAAACCACAGAGAAATTTGGAGAGAACATTGAAGAGAATTTAAGCACATAAGCCACATCTTCACCAGAATTTTGTTACCAGTAGCGTGTCTTTCATATCCTGGGAATTGATATTGTTATCCTCAGCATCCTTTAATAGTCGGGTGATATAAATATGCTGATTGTTATTCTCGTAACAAGGAATGGACTTTAAAATGCAGATCACACTATGAATAATACAGAGCTGACTCGGAAAAGATTTTAGCTTTGACACACAGAATTTTGTCTCTCATCCCCCCCTCCCCCCATATCCCTTGTTTCCACATGGAGTCAACATTTGCACATTTCACGGAGTAATATCTGGATTGAGCCACTACATGTTTCCTATTCCACGCTTCTCTGAATGTGCTGACACAATTTTCAGGTCAAACATTGCTTTGAAAATGTATACTCTTGATAAAAAGTAGTTTTTGGGGTTTTGTTTTTTTTACAAAATATTAGTCAAAGTTGCATTCCTGTAGTACCTGTGTGGAACAGTTGCAAACAAACAAACAAACAAACAAAAAAACCCACACCTAATAATAATAATAATAATGTCCACCATAAATGATAAAAAGTCCCTTCTTTACATTTACATTTCCAACTTTCATTCGAGATACCTTTGTATATTCTAGATAATTTATCTGGTGTTAATCCTAATCTAGAACCTTAACCACTATACCATACTGGTTTTCAAGAACAGATTGGATAGCAGTTGTCCAGAATGGCATAGGGTCTCCTGCCTGAGCAGGGGGCTAGACTATAAGAGGGGGTCAGGTTGTTCACCAGAGCACCAGAGGGAAGGACGAGAAACAATGGATGGAAGCTGATCAAAGTCTCAACATCTTAAAAAAGATGCTGAGACTCTAGAAGGAGTACAGAGAAGAGCAACAAAGATGATTAGTGGACTGGAGGCTAAAATATATAAGGAACAGTTGCTGGAATTGGGTATGTCTAGTTTAATGAAGAGAAGGACGAGGGGGGGCATGATAGTAGTGTTCCAATCTCTCAGGGGTTTCCGCAAAGAAGAGGGAGTCAAGCTGTTCTCCAAAGCCCCTGAAGGCAGGACAAGAAGCAACGGATGGAACTCATCAAGGAGAAAAGCAACCTGGAACTAAGGAGGAATTTCCTGACAGTTAGAACAATTAACCAGTGGAACAACCTGCCTCCAGAAGCAGTGAATGCTCCAATACTGGAAGTTTTTTAAGAAGAGACTGGACAGCCATTTGTCCAAAATGGTATAGGGTTTCCTGCCTGAGCAGGGGGTTGGTCTAGATGACCTCCAAGGTCCCTTCCAACTTTACTACTACTACTATTATTATTATTAAAAAGAGAAGCAACCTGGAATTAAGGAGAAACTTCCTGACAATGAGGACAATCAACCAGTGGAACAGCTTGCCTCTAGAAATTGTGGGCGCTCCATCACTGGAGGTTTTTAAGAAGAGACTGGACAATCACCTGTCTTAGATGGTATAGGTTCTCCTGCTTGAGTAGGGGGCTGCACTAGAAGACCTCCAAGGTCCCTTCCAGCTTCTATTCTATTCTATTCTATTCTATTCTATTCTATTCTATTCTATTCTATTCTATTCTATTCTATTCTATTGTTCCTTGCAACTCTGTAATTCTGTATTTCTATATATTTATATTTAGTCAAACTCCATCTCTGATTAGGTAAGCATGGACCTGTGAAATATGCCCTATTTGAGAAACTAACTTGAGACGAGTCATTCCGTCTTTCAGCCTAATTAACGTTCAGGTTGCCACGAAAAAGAAGTAGAAAAACTAAGTATGTATTTTTAATCCCGTGGAACATATCAGCGCAATAAATAAACCAGCCGTCCGCAGTTGTGGGAAATTAGGTAAAGATTGTGTAGAAATGCTTNCTGTGAAATATGCCCTATTTGAGAAACTAACTTGAGACGAGTCATTCCGTCTTTCAGCCTAATTAACGTTCAGGTTGCCACGAAAAAGAAGTAGAAAAACTAAGTATGTATTTTTAATCCCGTGGAACATATCAGCGCAATAAATAAACCAGCCGTCCGCAGTTGTGGGAAATTAGGTAAAGATTGTGTAGAAATGCTTCATGCAGACATTCCGAAATGAGATCTGAAGCTGGATCAACCACCCCTGGTGTCTTATTGTTGACTCCTGTCCACCCTTCAATTTGTGGTCTTTGAAACTTTGGGCCATCACAATCCCAACAATAGGCTCAATAATATCCACAGAGCGAATGTGACAGCCAGACAAAGGATGGGCTATTGGATAAAGCTCAGTCAAAGAGTCTATATTTGTCAATCAATGAAATCAATTGGATGGCCGGACACAAAGACCCATCCTTTCTGCTGGCATTGATTGACAGGCGATGATGTGGCAGGAAAAAAAAACAAACCAGTGATGAATGACAAGGGGGAGTTTTACTGGCACCTATTTTAGACTGTGTTACTTTTTTTCTTCTTTTTTAATAATTAAAAAAAACCATATTTATTAAGATTGGCTTCTGGTTCTCTACTTTTTTAGACCCTTTTTCTGTCTCCTAGGAATAAGAATTCCATCTGAATGTTGAAATAGATTGCCAATTTAATCCTCCCAGTAGAAATTGTCCCCATTCTGATGGCTTGCAAAGATGGACAATCACTCAAAAACCAAGTTCAGCTTTTCAGGGCCGCTGACTCTGCTGTCAATAGGCCTTTTTCGCATATTATAGATCCAGAAAATTAGGAATTATTGCTGCCCGTGAAATCAACAGAGAGCAGTCTTCGTTCTGTTGTCTCGGGTTATTTTACCTCAAGAATGAAAAACAAAATATATATGCGAAGAATACCAAATGAAACAAACAGAATTCAGTTGTCCAAACAGTTATTCTGAGAACTCTTTAATAGTTTTTTAGAGGCTATTCAGATTTGGGGAGGTATTACCTGCAAACCCAAGATCCAAATCTATTTAGAATCATTTTTGACTAAGAATCTGCTTGATTTATGAGGCACCTTCTGAGGAGACGGTGAATTCCAGTTCTGTCTTACATGAAAGCCAGTGGGGTCATTTTTGGCCAAACACCAGGAGATGGTGAGTTTGAGTCCTGCTTTAGGCCTAACAGCTGGCTGGGTAGCTTTGGGCCATGTGCCAGGAGACTGTGAGTTCTAGTTTTGTCTTAGCCATAAAAGCCAACTGGGTGACTTTGGGCCAAGTGCCAGGAGACTGAGAGCTCTAGTTTTGTCTTAACCATAAAAGCTGGCTGGGTGGCTTTGACCAATTACCAGGAGAGAGTGAGTTCTAGTTCTGTCTTAGGCCTGAAAGCTGGCTGGGTGGCTTTGGACCAACTACCAGGAGACTGTGAGTTCTAGTTTTGTCTTAGCCATAAAAGCCAACTGGGTGACTTTGGGCTGAATCACCAGGAGACAAAGAGTTTTAGTCCTGCTTTTAGGCCTGAAAGCCGGCTGGGTGACTTTGGGCCAATCACCAGGAGACTGTGAGTTCTAGTCTCACCTTAGGCATGAAGGCCATCTGGATGATTTTGGGCCAGTCACCAGGAGAATGAGAGTTCTAGTTTCATCAGCCATGAAAGCCATCTGGGTGACTTTGGGCAATCACCAGGAGAATGAGAGTTCTAGTCTCACTTTACTCACTTTTCTGTCTTAGGCCTGAAAGCTGGCTGGATGGCTTTGGACCAACTACCAGGAGACTGTGAGTTCTAGTTTTGTCTTAGCCATAAAAGCCAACTGGGTGACTTTGGGCCAATCACCAGGAGACTGAGAGTTTTAGTCCTGTTTTTAGGCCTGAAAGCTGGCTGGGTGACCTTGGACCAATTACCAGGAAACAGTGAGTTCTAGTTCCACATTAGGCATGAAAGCTGGCTGGTTGACTTTGGGCCAGTCCCTCTCTCTCTCAGCCCAACTCATCTCACAGGGCTGTTGTGGAGAAAATAGGAGGATGAAGGAGTACTAGTTATGTTCTCCACCTTGAGTTACCTCTAAAGTAATAAAGGCAGGATAAAAATCAAATCAATCGATCAATCTTCTGCAATAACCAAGAAACTGGACACCGGGACTCCTGAATAATGTCCTACTGCATTTAATACAGCTTCTAAACTAAAACAAGAAACCAAATTTGTAGATGAATCTAAAGAATGAGGCACTCCGGAAACAGAAGGCTTTGGTTTATCCATTTAAGAAAATGATAGGACCCTTTTGATCAGGCACAAGTGGATTATTAATTGCAATGTTGACTTCTCTGTTATCCTAAATTAATACTATTGACAATGATCCGTTCCAAATTAAATATTCGAATTAGGAAAAGAAATATCATGTTTACGGGGTACGGACTTACATGACACTTACACACTGCATATCTTTACTAGCTAAAGCAGCTTTAATAGGTTATTGAAAGAGATTTACAGCATAATCTTACAATCTGTCTGCTCGGAAATGTCGTTAAGTTAAGATGGGCTTATTCTCTGTAAGTGGATTTAGCATTCTGTGGTGACATGGCCATTTTATTCTCATTTACCTAGCATTAAGTCCTCCTTAAGCCAGTGAGACTTAGATCTGAGCAGAGATGGACAGCTTCAGTTCTTCGTTGTGAACAAGATCCTAACTCTCCATTCAGTTCACCAGGATGGGTGGCTGGGGAATTCTGGGAATTGACGTTCACATGTGTTCAAGTTGCCAAGGATTACAAACACTCTTTGAGAGATACACAGGGGCGTTCCTAGGAATGTGTGGAAAACAACATCACCCCACATTTTTTGTATATGTGTCATGATGTCGCACAGACCTAAAAAAAGAAGGTGGAACATGCATGGCAGTGGAACAACACTTTTGAGGAAAAGTGCAGAGAAGAGCAACAAAGATGATTAAGGGACCAGAGGGCTAAAGCATATAAGGAACGGCTGCTGGAATTGGGTATGTCTAGTTTAACGAAGAGAAGGACGAGGGAGGACATGATAGCAGTCTTCCAATATCTCAGGGGTTGCCATAAAGAAGAGGGAGTCAAGCTATTCTCCAAAGCGCCTGAAGGCAGGACAAGAAGCAACGGGTGGAAACTAATCAAGGAGAGAAGCAACCTAGAACTAAGGAGAAATTTCCTGACAGTTAGAACAATTAATCAGTGAAACAATATGCCTCCAGAAGTTGTGAATGCTCCAACACTGGAAGTTTTTAAGAAGAGACTGGACAACCACTTGCCTGAAATGGTATAAGGTTTCCTGCCTGAGCAGGGGGTTGGACTAGAAGACCTCCAAGGTCCCTTCCAACTCTGTTATTCTCTATTCTGTATGCTGGAATTTGGGTATGCACCTACCATATTTTCATATATTTGTTGACCCATCCTTTGTGTATATCAGAGGATCGATGGATAGATGGATGGATAGATGAAAAATAGATAGATAGATAGATAGATAGATAGATAGATAGATAGATAGATAGATAGATAGATAGATAGATAGACGGACGGACGGACGGACGGACGGACGGACGGACGGACGGACGGACGGATGGATGGATAGATAGATAGATAGATCATAGATACAGTAGATAGATAGATAGATAGATAGATAGATAGATAGATAGATAGATAGATAGATAGATAGATGGATGGATGGATGGATGGATGGATGGATGGATGGATGGATGGATGGATGGATGGATGGATGGATGGATGGATGGATGGATGGATGGATAGATAGATAGATAGATAGATAGATAGTTGATATATAGAGTAGATAGATAGATAGATAGATAGATAGATAGATAGATAGATAGATAGATAGATAGATAGATAGATAGATAGATAGATAGATAGATAGATAGATAGATAGATAGATAATTTTCTTGTTTGTTTTGTTTTATCCTGGAACTCAACAACAGTTATGCCTATCGGTACAAAAAGTATGAAAATCATAGCTCTAATAATTCAGAAATGGATTTGTTGAACTGGAGAATTCCTTCTCAGCACCTGGGCCTTTTCATCTCCTCTTCCAAACCTTGCTGCCACATTTATAAAAGATGAGCCTATCCTTTGGATGTGCTTGGATGGAAGCTAAATAGCATTCAAACACACACATACACACAAGCACAAATACAAGCACACACACACACACACACACACACACAGAGAGAGAGAGAGAGAGAGAGAGAGAGAGGAAGAGGGAGGAGAGGGGGAGAGAATGGGAGGGAGAGGGAAGGGGAGAGAGAGGGAGAGGGAGGGAGGGAGAAAAGAGAGAGAGAGGAAGAGGGAGGAGAGGGGGAGAG
>NW_015389032.1:74051-84513 GCF_001527695.2 Protobothrops mucrosquamatus
AGGAGGAGGAGGAGGAGGAGAAGAAGAAGATGATGATGATGATGATGATGATGATGATGATGATGATGATGATGATGATTTATTGCTGGACCAGAGCCTGCCAGTGGTCAATAATTTAGATTAAATCTCCCTTAAGCCTATTCTTCCTTCCTTCCTTTCTTCCTTCCTTCCTTTCTTCCTTCCTTTCTTTCTTCCTTCCTTCCTTCCTTCCTTCCTTCCTTCCTTCCTTTCTTTCTTTCTTTCTTTTCTTTCTTCTTTCCTTCCTTCCTTCCTTCCTTCCCTTTCTTCCTTCCTTCCCTTCCTTCCTTCCTTCCTTCCTTCCTTCCTGTCTTTCTTTCTTTCTTTCTTTCTTTCTTTCTTTCTTTCTTTCTTTCTTTCTTTTTTTCTTTCTTTCGGCGGGGCTCACATTTTTGTTTCCTCAAAACATGGTGTGTGTTTCTTTTTATGCTCTAAAATCCATCAAGCTTTTTCCACTCAGTGTCAGGTTTTGCCTCTGCGAGTCAAGGCCTCCCTTAAATTCCCAGCGAACATGGTAATGGATAGGCTTTATTTTCTGTTGAATCTGTCCCTTTTGGAGTGGCTGTTTTAAATTCAGACTCCTGATCTTTTTTTGGGGGGGGGCATGAATGGGGTAATTGTTGTGGTCTCCGGTGAATCCTCAGAGTTGCAAGCTGAAGAAACAGACCTGACAGATGGTCTGTCTGAAGACACCACAGGCAAGCAGATATCTGCAGCTGCTCTAGGAGGCCCTGAGCAAGTGGAATGTGATTCATCGAACAAGGGGATGGTTTACTGCAGGGTGTATTATCTGCAGAGCAGGTCTGTAGGTACGAAGGGCTGTGCAAAGGAGATCAGAATAGCAGAACAGAATTACAGAGTTGGAAAGGACCTTGAAGGTCTTCTAATCCAACCAATCCATCGATCGGTCTGTCTGTCTGTCTGTCTGTTTATCTATCTATCTATCTATCTATCTATCTATCTATCTATCTATCTATCTATCTATCTATCTATCTATCTATCTATCTACCTACCTACCTACCTATCTACCTATCTACCTATCTGTCTATCTGTTGAAGGAAAAGTCTTTACCATGGTTCAGTCCAAGCCAGGAATAAACAATATGGTAACTGCTTTAGAAAGAAGGTTGCAGTTTATTGAAGAGGAGAGCCAGACAGGAAGATGGCTCTGGAAGAAAAGAGAGAGAGAGCACATGTAGGGAGTGGGTTTTTATACCCTCTGGGACCTTTTCTTTGGAGTTGTTCCTGTGGCATGAACTTTGACCTGAGTCTGAGTGTGCCTTTCTGGTATTCTGATGGTGGTGGGTTAATCCTATTATGTCCCAAAGATTATATCCTGCTTCCCTGTGGCTGATGACTCTTAGACTTTAGGTGTTGATTCTAGGGATCTTTCTTCCTAATCCCAGTTTCCTGATTCCAGTCTTTCAGACAAGATTATCACATCTGCATTTTGCAGACTTGGTTTCTGTTTGGGACAGAGAGACGTGGGGGTGGGGTTGGCTTCTACCTTTAAAATCCTTTAGAGAAATATATTCTGTCTTTTAAATATTTCCAAAAATATTTCTTTCTCTGGAGGGGGGGGGGGCTGACTTCCCACACATGTCTTCAGCATTTTGCAAAAGAGCATCAAATTGGGGGCCAATCTTACCTCTTGCGAAGATAACATTGTCAACCTCCAGCTCGAATATCCAAATAAAAGTCCAGGATCCCTTTCGTTTCTGAAAAGCTTAGCAGTTTATTGAACACATGGCAGGGTATAGGAGAAGGAAAACTAACTCTAAAAATCCCAAGGCACCAAACTGTAGCATATAACAATGACATTTGCAGCCAAACCCTTCCCAGATGTCACGTAGCTCATGCTCCTGTTTTGTTATTTTTATTATTTTTATTTCTTTTATATTGTGTTTTTATTTCCTGAAGGCTGAGTCTCTGTGTGCAAGTAGGCGGCAATATAACTTTTCAAAATAAATAACTAAAATGAATAAACAATCAAGCAGGAGAACCTATAGCATTTCAGACAAATGGCTGTCCAGTCTCTTCTTAAAAACTTCCAGTGTTGGAGCATTCATAGCTTCTGGAGGCAAGTTGTTCCACTGGTTAATTGTTCTCCCTGTCAGGAAGTTTCTCCTTAATTCCAGCTTCCTTCTCTCCTTAGTTTCCATCCGTTGCTTCTTGTCCTGCCTTCAGGGGTTTTGGAGAATAGCTTGACTCCCTCTTCTTTGGGGCAGCCCCTGAGATATTGGAAGACTTGCTATCATGTCCCCCCTCGTCCTTCTCTTCATTAAACTAGACATACCCAATTCCAGCAGCCGTTCCTTATATGTTTTAGCCTCCAGCCCCCTAATCATCTTTGTTGCTCTTCTCTGTACTCTTTCCAGAGTCTCAACATCTTTTTTACATCGTGGTGACCAAAACTGGATGCAGCATTCCAAGTGTGGCCTCAACAAGGCATTGTAAAGTAGTATTAATACTTCACGTGATCTTGATTCTATCCCTCTGTTAATGCAGCCTAGCACTGTGTTGGCTTTTTTGACAGCTGCAGCACATAGCTGGCTCCGATTTAAGTGATTGTCCACTAGGACTCCGAGATCCCTCTCAAATTCTCTGAAAGATTGGAAGACTAAATCTCTGGTCACAGATTGGATCCTGAAACTTTACACTGGGACAAATATATTTCCCTTCGTTCATGAATCTCAATTTTGTCCAGTGCTAATCTAAACTTGGCTCACCAGATTTGGGTATGGGAAATCTAAATGCTGAATGGTCCAGAAGGTTGCAGTTGAGCAGTCCACTGTGCTTTCTCCAAGCTTACTGACTTCATTTATTTTTATTTATTTAAAAGTGCAGTCGCCTCCATTTTGCACCTTCTCTATAGTTAAAATGTGATAGGAGACAATACCTTTTAGTCAACAGCTTATTTCTATAAAGGCTGATTTTAGCTTTTTGGAGTTCTAAAAATATCTAAGGTGCAGCCCCAAAGAAGAGGGAGTCAAGCTATTCTCCAAAGCACCTGAAGGCAGGACAAGAAGCAACAGATGGAAACCAATCAAGGAGAGAAGCAACCTAGAACTAAGGAGAAACTTCCTATCAGTGAGAACAATTAATCAGTGGAACAACGAGCCTCCAGAAGTGGTGAATGCTCCAACACTGGAAGTTTTTAAGAAGAGACTGGACAGCCATTTGTCCGAAATGGTCTAGGGTCTCCTGCTCGAGCAGGGGGCTGGACGAGAAGACCTCCAAGGTCCATTCCAACTTTATTCTGATTGATTGATTCATATGAAGAACATATAAAACATATGAAGAATGGTTGCAGGAATTGGGTATGTCTAATCCAGAGAAGAGAAGGACTATGGGTGACATGATAGTAGTATTCCGGTATTTGTGGGGCTGCCCCAAAGAAGAGGGGATCAACGTAGTCTCCAAAGCACCAGAAAGCAGGACAAGAAGCAATGGGTGGAAACCAATCAAGGAGAGAAACAACCTAGAACTAAGGAGAAATTTCCTGACGGGGAGGACAATTAATCAGCAGAATGACTTGCCTTCTGAAGTTGAGGGTGCTCCAAAACTGGAGTTTTTAAAGAAGAGATTGGCCAACCATTTGTCTGGAATGGTGTAAGGTCTCTTAATTGAGCATGGGGTTAGACTAGAAGACCTCCAAAGTCCCCTCCAACTCTCTGACATTTGCCACGCATCTTGTTTCAAAGCGACTCTGAGTGCTTTTACGAAAATCAACTTGTAATCCTCTTACATTTTGCAATATATTCAGCACAAATTGTAGTGTACCAGAGTTCTATCTCTGTTAAGGATTTTGAACAAAATCAATCAATCAATCAATGCATCAATAAGCCAAACAGATTTATTTCCTGATATCCTGTTACATTAGAACAGTTGCAGGAACTGGGTTTATCTAATCCAGTGGTTCTCAACCTGTGGGTCGGGACCCCATTTGGGGTCGATCGACCATTTCATGGGGGTCGCCAAGCAAGGCTGTCCGCCATTTTTTTTGTCTGCCATTTTTTTGGTCCGCCATTTTTTCCCCTTTTCCGGTGGGTGCCTTACCTCCCTTGGGCTGGGCCAGCTGGTGGTCGGCCTGCTCCGTCTCTGCGCTTGCCAGCTACGCCTCGGCCGGTGCAGGGGGCGTAACCACGCATGCGCGGCGCTCCCGGGCAGGGAAAGTCCTCGACTTACGACCGGTTGGGTAGTCCTCGACTTACGACCGGTTTAGTCCTTGACTTATGACCGGTTTAGTCCTCGACTTACGACCAGTTTAGTCCTCGACTTATGACCGGTTGGGGTCGCGGCATTAAAAAGGTTGAGAACCACTGATCTAATCCAACGAAAAGAAGGACTGGGGGGGNTTTTTTTGTCCGCCATTTTTTCCCCTTTTCCGGTGGGTGCCTTACCTCCCTTGGGCTGGGCCAGCTGGTGGTCGGCTTGCTCCGTCTCTGCCGCTTGCCAGCTATGCCTCGGCCGGCGCAGGGGGCAGAACCACGCATGTGCGGCACTCCCAGGCAGGGAAAGTCCTCGACTTACGACCGGTTGGGTAGTCCTCGACTTACGACCGGTTTAGTCCTTGACTTATGACCGGTTTAGTCCTCGACTTACGACCAGTTTAGTCCTCGACTTATGACCGGTTGGGGTCGCGGCATTAAAAAGGTTGAGAACCACTGATCTAATCCAACGAAAAGAAGGACTGGGGGGGGGGGACATGATAGCGGTGTTCCAATATTTGAAGGGATGCCACAAAGAAGAGGGGGTCAACTTATTCTCCATTCAATCCGTGGAGCAATGGATCAAGCAACCTAGAACTAAAGAGAAATTTCCTAACAGTGAGAACAATGAACCAGTGGAACAACTTGCCTTCAGAGGTTGTGGGTGTTCCAGCACTGGAGGTTTTTAAGAAGAGATTGGACAACCATTTGTCTGGAATGATGTAAGGTCTCTTAATTGAGCATGGGGTTAGACTAGAAGACCTCCAAGGTCCCCTCCAACTCTTTGATTCTGTTTCTTCTCTGGTTGGGACAAGCATTCCTTTATTCTGGCTTCTTGAACGACTACCGAGAGGTAGGTGAATGACGGATGAGGAAAAACAAACAAAGGATAATATGAATATTCATTGCCCGGCTTTGAGTATGGTATCCCTGTAAATTATAAATGGCTGGCAGTGAGTTTGCAGAACCTTTTTCTGTATCCTATTAAATCAACAGGAAGATTTACTTTCGGATTCCACCCATGAAGAAAGATTAGATAGAGGAGAGAAAAACCTGAGGCCATTACCATAGTTTCAGCTAAACTAAAATAATTGCTGCATTGTAGAGAAACAGAAGGGTGGCTGGGATATTTCCTGTAAAGTAAATGCAGTATCTGCGGGCAGTAAAACTTGTAAGTCAAGGATCCAAATAAGAATGCAAGGATTTACGTACAAAAATCCTCGAAACCAAGCTACGTGTCAAAAATCAAACAACTGCAATGTTGGGCAGACTTATCCCACAGAACCATTTCGAAAAAAATATGGAGGAATATATTTCTTTGCACACAGCAGACCTGACCTATGGAGATCCCTGGAGAAAGATGCAATGCTACTCATAAATTCTGTACTATCTCTAATTCACAAAGGATTAGATTAATTTAGGAATATGGGTAGTCCTCAATTTAATTTAGCACAACAATAGCTGTTGTCTTTGAGGTTGGGCACTGAAAACAATGACTTATGACTGTTTTGCACCCTTACTGTCAACGCTGCTAACATTGGATGTTTTTGCTTTCACAACAGTTAGAGATGCAACCATTTTCTTTGTATGTTTTACTCTTAGAGTTAGATGATGCTGGGGGGAGGAATGTGCATAAGAGTTTAGCTAGACATAACAATGCTGGACCTAGTGTGAGAACCAAGGTTATTGAAATAAGAGATGATAAAGAATTGGCCGGGCTGGAGAACTGGAGGGAGAGCATGCATTTCAAACTAATTGGAGAATGTGACTTATGACTGTTAACTGGAGGAGGGAATTGTGCTTTGATACTATGGGCTCAGGGGAGGGGAATCCAGTTGTTGGCTTTGACTGTGTTAGTGCCGATGCCATGCTTCTCAAATAAAGATTCTTTAAGGTAAACAATGCCTCAAAGTTCTTTGAAGAGTTTCATCTGTCGTAACCATGACACAACTGTGGCAGCCTCCCCATGGTCACATGATCAAAATTCAGATGCTTTTGATGGTTGCAGAGTCCTGGAGTCACGTGATCCCCTTTTGCTACCTTCCATCAAGCAACGTCAATAGGGAAGACAGATTCACTTAACAAACATGTTACTAACTTAACAACTGCAATGATTCACTTAGAAGAAAGCTTGTACAATGTGGCAAAATTCACTTAATAATGCTGTTGCTTAGCAACAGAAATTGGGGACTTATTTGTGGTCATAAGCCAAGGAATGGGATGGGATGGGATGGGATGGGATGGGATGGGATGGAATGGAATGGAGTAGAGTAGAGTAGAGTAGAGTAGAGTAGAGTAGAGTAGAATAGAATAGAATAGAATAGAATAGAATAGAATAGAATAGAATAGAATAGAATAGAATATGTGGCATGGAATGGAATGGAATGGAATGGAAAAGGAATAGGAATAGAATAGAATAGAATAGAATAGAATAGAATAGAATAGAATAGAATAGAACTGGAAGGGACCTTAGAGATCTTCTAGTCCAGCCCCCCAGTCAAGCAGGAGAACCTATACCATCTCAGACAAGTGACTGTCCAGTCTCCTCCTAAAAACTTCCAGTGATGAAGCATCCAAGATTTCTGGTGGCAAGGAGTTCCACTAGTTAATTGTCCTCCCTGTTAGGAAGTTTCTCCTTAATTTCAGGTTGCTTCCCTCTTTGATCAGTTTCTGATCATTGTTTCTCGTCCTTCCCTCTGGTGCTTTGGAGAATAATGTAACCCCCTCCTCTTCTTTGTAGCAACCCCTCAAATACTGGAACACTGCTATCATGTCCCTCCTATTACAGATCAGAGTTGGTCCAAATGATTAAATCCAATCCAAATATCAGAACTCATTTGGACAACTAGTTGGGTTTGAATGGAACATCCAGGCAAATTTTTCGAGGGAGACCAAATTTGTTACATTTCACCATTCAAAACTCTGTGAAAAAAATCTATATAAATAAAAATGTAAATGTTCGTTTGTTCAAAATCTTAAATCTCCGAACGTTCTTCACCGATTGCTTTGAAATTTTGACACAACGTTGCATTCGAATACGCGCGTGTTTTTATATACCTACTATTATATAGATGTCACACCTGTGACAGGTAAAAACATGATTTTTTTTGAAAAACAGCGCCATCTGTTGGACGTAAAAACAACACACGCTACGATTTTATGCTTCCAATTCAATGTTTCCGATTTACGATCCATTTACGATTTCCAAATTTCCAATTCTTTCTTTTCCATTTAACCAGACTGAGCCACAGCGACGCGGGGCCAGGTACAGCTAGTAAATAAATAAATTGGAAAAATATTCCATTGCATCAAATTCACCCAAACTGTTTCTGTTCAGTTTGATGCACCAAATTGGTCCAAACCAATTAGGAAAATTGAACATTCACGCAAACCTAATGGCTACTATTACTTTCCATTCCAAACTAGTTCCGTAAGTTCTGAAGAGACTGAAACCAAATAAACCGATATAGCATGAGGGATAACGGTCTTCTGATAGCGCTTGTTAGAAAGTCCTTGGAGTAGCAAATGAACAGGGGCCAGCTGTGTAATGCTGCTATGAAGGAGAAAGTCAATATAATTTTGAACTGCATCAACAGGATAATTATAAACACAGGAAGTAGCTTTCCGTTCTCTTCTCCAATACTCAGATTCAGCTTCCACTTCTTCTCCTATTCTGGGCACTGCTTTTAAAAAGAGTCTCCTTGCAATGAGACGGGAAGGAAATAAATTTAATTAATTGATTAACAAAGAAAAGAACCCCCCCCCCAAAAAAAAAAATAGAAAACGGTTCAAAGTGGTTAAGGAGCCAGACTGAAAAGCAAGAGACCATGAGTTCAGGTCCCGCTTTAGGCATTCATTATCTCAGTAACGAAGGGACATTAGGTAAAATATAAGGAACCGTCAATTTTGCCAATAGAACGCCTAGTAGAACACAAAAGCCAGCTGGGTGATTTTGGGCCAATGGCCAGGAGATTGTGAGTTCTAGCCCAGCTCGGTAAGCCACGGTCTGCCCACAGGAGGAGGAGGATGGAGGAGGATGGAGAAGGAAGATTGGCCGGCGACAGACACAGTGCTGCCCACGGGGGGGAATCTGACCAGCCCCAGCCTGGGGGGGGAGACAGCAGCATTTGGGAGGGGGTGTAGCTGCCCCCTTTCCCCCCACACCATCAGCTGATGCCCTCATTCCCACTGCCCCACCCACCAGAGACCCCCTGGACCTCCCCCAACCCTGCCCAGTCCCCACAGGCATCCCTCCCCAGGAGCAACATCGAGCTGGCCACGCCCACCCAGTCTGCGATGACCACCATAGCCATGCCCACCCAGCGGGCCACACCTACCCAGCACCCGGCAATACATAAGTGGGTTTTGGGTTGCAATTTGGGCACTTGGTCTCTAAAAGGTTTGCCACCACAGGTATAGGGTTTCCTGCCTGAATGGGGTGGGTGGGTGTTGGACTAGAAGACCTCCAAGGTCCCTTCCAGCTCTGCTCTATTCTTGTTCTTGTTCTTGTTCTTGTTCTTCTTGTTCTTCTTCTTGTTCTTCTTCTTGTTCTTGTTCTTCTTCTTCTTCTTCTTCTTGTTGTTGTTGTTGTTGTTGTTGTTGTTGTTCTTCTTCTTCTTCTTCTTCTTCTTCTTCTTCTTCTTCTTCTTCTTCTTCTTCTTCTTCTTCTTCTTCTTCTTCTTCTTCTTCTTCTTCTTCTTCTTCTTCTTCTTCTTCTTCTTCTTCTTCTTCTTCTTCTTCTTCTTTTCATCAGATTCCTCCATTGGATGTGTTCAAGCAAACACTAAAGAACCATGTGTCAAGAAAGCTGTAACGCAGCGTGTTGCACTAAGCAGGATATGCTCTCTATAGCCTCCAGCATCCTATCCAAATCTAGATGCTTATAAAATATAATGTATTCTCCAGAGGTCTCTAGGAGATCAAGAGCTGGGGGAAAATATATATATATATATATATATATATATATAGGTTGGTTTGTCATTGTTAGCTTCTTTTAAGCCAGATTGCAGGATTAGAAGCAGGTTGCCGAGTGTGATTTAGCAGGACTTTATTAATGGGCTTCATCCCTACAGATTAATGACTCCATCCACACAGTCATGTGTGGGTGGATAAGGGGGAGGGGATGGCGGTCATTAATTATTGGGCAAACTAAGGTGGCCATTCATTATTGGGAGAAACAAGGCTGCCAACTGGCTCAGAAAAAAATATCAAGAAAAATGAACTGTCTTACTTTGAACCTCCTGTGTCATTTGGACATCCCCAGGGGTAGGCAACCTTGGCTCTTTTATCACTCGTGGACTTCAACTCCCAGAATTCCTGAGCCAGCCATGCTGAGGGGAAAGGGAGAGGTTTCCAAGCTGAGCCATGCTGGCTCAGGAACTCTGGGAGTTGAAGTCCACCAGTCATCAAAGGGCCAGGTTTGAAGACCCTTGTTCTACAATGAAAAGGTTGTGTTCCATTGATGTTTTGCATGTTCTTTGTATTAACACTGCATAATGCACAGCTGACTGAATTCAACACGGTCACCGTGATTAATGCCTGTTTAAATATGATCAGGTGGGAAATACTTGCTTAGTCTGGTGGCTCATTAAAAGGAATCAGGTGTAAGCATCTCAACGCCAACGGGGTGGGGGGCAGAGGCTTCCTGAAGTTTGCAAGCACCATCTGGGACTTTGTAGGCTCTTCCAACATCAGATAGGAGCAGGTGTGCTTGGAAATTAGTTCATTTTAAAAGAGATGATGATACTCCTCCTCTGATTGGTTCCTTGGCTCTCTTTCTGTATTTTGTTCTAGAAAAAAAAAACCTCAAGTCTCTCTGAAGAAGATTTAAATGAGGGAAAATGTGGAAGGAAAGAGAAGAGGAGGACAACCAGCACTAAGGTGGATGGACTCCGATTGATGGTGGGTATGCCATTGAAACACCTGAAAGACCAGGTGAAGGGCCAATTATGATAAAGAACATCTGTCTAGGCCAGGGGTAGGCAACCTTGGCTCTTTTATGACTCGTGGACTTCAACTCCCAGAATTCCTGAGCCTGCCATGCTGAGGGGAAAGGGAGAGATTTCCAAGCTGAGCCATATTGGCTGAGGGATTCTGGGAGTTGAAGTCCACAAGTCATGAAGGAGCCAAAGTTTCCCTCATGCTGGCTCAGGAATTCTGGGAGTTGAAGTCCACGAGTCATGAAGGGGCCAAAGTTTCCCTCATGCTGGCTCAGGAATTCTGGGAGTTGAAGTC
>NW_015389032.1:84599-86902 GCF_001527695.2 Protobothrops mucrosquamatus
TGAAGTCCACGAGTCATGAAGGGGCCAAAGTTTCCCTCATGCTGGCTCAGGAATTCTGGGAGTTGAAGTCCACGAGTCATGAAGGGGCCAAAGTTTCCCTCATGCTGGCTGAGGAATTCTGGGAGTTGAAGTCTACGAGTCATAAAAGAGCCAAGGTTGCCTACCCCTGGTCTAGGTCAAGGATCTCCAAAGTTGGCAATTGTTAGACTTGTGGACTTCAACTTCCAGAACTCTCCAGCCAGCATGAGAATTCCCCAGTGGACTGAGGAATTCTGGGAATTGAAGTCCACAAGTCTTAAAGTTGCCACGTTTGGAGAGCCCTGGTCTAGATGATTGCTAAGAGTCAGTACTGACTTGGCGCAGATAATTAATGAATGATTTCTGTCCTGTGGTTGCTATAAAACACAACAGTCCTATCCACCACGTTTCTACAATTTATTTCCTGACATACACAACTTATTATTCTACGCTACCTTCCCTTGAATGTGGAAATATTATCGGAGCCACACTGGAATTGTGATTTACTGAACATATCACAATTGACTGGACTAGCATAAATTATTAAAATATCAACAGATAAATATAATATCAACAGATATAACTAGGTAAAGGACATCTTGGTTCTCCAGCCCACTAGAGATTTATTTCCAATAAGTGCTTCTAAATTAAGAAAGGTCTATTCCTTTCTCCATGTCCCTCGGAACGTATGTCTTTTTGTTCCCGTTTTGTTGAGATTTGGTAAGCTATTTTCCCACGTAAAATGTATTTTTTATTTCACCGTGGTATGATGCATGATGCTTTCAAAACAAACATTTCCCCAGCATATGTATTTTCATCACCAAAGCAAAAATATCTCGCAGAAGGTGAAGGATAGCTGAGTTTTGATATTTATTGGCCTACATAAATAAATAGCAGTTTGAACTAAAATAGAAACCAAGTCTACCAAAAGCCTTTTTTCACACTGCTGGGTTTCGGGTATGAAATATCTTATTTATGTGGTCCACCAGCATCTGAGGTATATTGAGAGGCCAAAATCACAATGTTTCCTATTGGAAAACACTGTTGTGTTATTGCACAATTTGTAGTGGGGGAGTATTTGCACATACGCACCAGGATATGTCTCAGGGGCACGGATCAGGATAGAATGGGATGGAATAGAATGGAATAGAATAGAATAGAATAGAATAGAATAGAATAGAATAGAATAGAATAGAATAGAATAGAGCGGAGCGGGGAGTGGAGTGGAGTGGAGTGGAGTGGAGTGGAGTGGAGTGGAATGGAATAGAATAGAATAGAATAGAATAGAATAGAATAGAATAGAATAGAATAGAATAGACCTTGAAGGTCTTCTAGTCAACCCCCCTGCTCTATTTAATAGACTTTACCCCAGAGAAAATCCATCTTAGTTTACTCCCATGACAGTACCATGCCATGCATTCAATAAACAGTAAGAATTTCAGAAACGGAATGAACCTAGAGTTTCATTTGGATTCTCAAGCTGGATTCAAAGAACATGTTTCTCTGTCTGAATTCAAAGCATCCCAACACACTATCATAATCTGTACCACTACTAAAAAAAATCTCATCACGACCTTTAACTACGTGGAATGGTGCATCATAAGATAATTTTTGAACAAGGTGCTTGAAATGGGATGATTTGCAGAAGGCAGTCCAAAATCTGGGAACAGGAATTTGGAAAGTTGTGGCTGTTTCAGTGTCACTGGTTGCCGCCATGCTGCTGCTGTGGTCCTGTGGTTTTCATTTTCAATATTCTGTGACAGTTTCCCAGGCAGTTGTGCAATCCCTTGCTCCCTTGTCCTACCTACTTGTAGGGAATGGAAGGGAAGAGTTGGGTTGTGTTCATTTAGGTCATTCAGTCCTACTGTCAATGCTGCTAACATCGGATGTTTTGCATTGACAACAGATGGAAATGTAGCCATCTTTTCCCCTTTCGCTTTTAGAGTTAAATGATGTGGGAGGAGGGGGGATGTGAATGAGAGTCTAGCTAGACATAACAACACTAAACCTAATGTGAGAATCAAGGTTATTGAGCCCAGAGCTGATAAACAATTGGCGGGCTGGAGAACTGGAGAGGAAGCCCGCACTTCAAGCTAATTGGGGAATGTGATTTATGACTGTTAATTGGAGGAGGGAATTGTGCTTTGATACTATGTGCCCAGATGAGGGGAATTCAGTTTTTGGCTTCAATTATGCAGTGCCGATATTATGCTACTTGAATAAAAGATCCTTTAATGTAAACAATGTCTCAAAGTTCTTTTGAAGAGTTTCATCTGTCGGAACCA
>NW_015389032.1:88205-90906 GCF_001527695.2 Protobothrops mucrosquamatus
CCTATCTCTGGCCTAGGCCTAGGCCGCTTTATGACTCGTGGACTTCAACTCCCAGAATTCCTGAGCCAGCATGAGGGAAACTTTGGCTCTTTTATGACTCGTGGACTTCAACTCCCAGAATTCCTGGGCCAGCATGGCTCAGCTTGGAAACCTCTCCCTTTCCCCTCAGCATGGCTGGCTCAGGAATTCTGGGAGTTGAAGTCCACGAGTCATAAAAGAGCCAAGGTTGCCTACCCCTGGTCTAGGGTGACATCTTTTCAGATAATTGGGAAATTATATGTATGTAATGTACATATATATGTACCGACACCGGACTCAGAACAACACAGGACGCCACCACCATTCACCCTCACCAGACCCAAACCCAATCCCAAACTCATCCCTCAGACGAAATGCAACCACCATCCAGAAGCCAAACCACAACAACATCATCAGCTGCTGCGCCTCCCTCCGACCCCCACACAAAGCAAACGGACACACGCCATGAACACAGAGCTAGACCGCAAACTCGGAACCAAACCAAAGCCCGTTATGTTACATCACAGCCTTCTGCTCTGGACTCACATCACAGAACTCAGGAGGTTACAACGCTAAAGCTCAGGACGTTACAACACAGCTAACCACCCAGGATGTTGCAACACAGAACTCAGGATATCACTACACTAGATCTCAGGAGGTCATCACACAACCCATTACCCAGGTCGTTACAACACAAAAGACTAATGGGCACACAGCCAGCACCTCAGCTACTCAGGATGTTATGAAACAGCCGACCAATCCGCAAACAATAATTGTTCTTTGTTTCTGGTCTCCTCATAACCCTCATTAACCTTCTCTGAATCTTTTCGGAGGCTAAAACATATAAGGAACGGTTGCAGGAATTGGGTATGTCTAGTTTAATGAAGAGAAGGACGAGGGGAGACATGATAGCAAGTCTTCCAATATCTCAGGGGGCTGCACCAAAGAAGAAGGAGTCAAGCTGTTCTCCAAAGCCCCTGAAGGCAGGACAAGAAGCAACGGATGGAAACGAATCAAGGAGAGAAGCAACCTAGAACTAAGGAGAAACTACTTGACAGTTAGAACAATCAACCAGTGGAACAACCTGCCACCAGAAGCGGTGAATGCTCCAACACTGGAAGTTTTTAAGAGGAGACTGGACAGCCATTTGTCCGAAATGGTGTAGGGTTCCTGCCTGAGCAGGGGGTTGGACTCGATGACCTCCAAGGTCCTTTCCAACTTTATTATTATTATTATTATTATTATTATTATTATTATTATTATTATTATTATTATTATTATTATTATTATTATTATTATTATTATTATTATTATTATAACAGGAAGTCTCCATTGTCTAATTCAAATTTTTATTGCCATGCTCAATAACAGGTGTGTGTGTGTGTGTGTGTGTGTGTGTGTCTGTGTGTGTTGGGAGAAGGGGAGAAGTAGAGCATTCTTAATGTTTGACTCTTCATTATAAAAACTGGGCAGGGCAAAAGCTCAGAAAATGGGAAAGGACGGAACAGAAACTATATATTAGACCAATCCAGTACTGTCTCTAAGGGCTTCTCTATTCTTCTTCCTAGTATTTTCCCACAGGCATGGTCCACTTTTTGGGGATCAACCAAATGTTGCAACAGGGATCGACTAACTGACTTGTCTTCTGAGCTTGATGAGCTAGGCCGGGACAAAGGAACAGGCCCAAAGCTATCCAGCTGGCTGTCACGCCTGATGTGGGTCTAGAACTCACCATCTCCTAGTGATTGGCCCAAAGTCATCCAGACGGCTTTTGTGTCTAAGGCAGGACTAGAACTCACAGTCTCCTGGTGACTGGCCCAAAGTCACCCAGCTGGCCTTCATGCCTAAGGTGAGACTAGAACTCATACTCTCTTGGTGATTGGCCCAAAGTCACCCAGATGGCTTTCATGGCTGATGAGACTAGAACTCTCATTCTCCTAGTGACTGGCCCAAAGTCACCCAGATGGCTTTCATGGCTGATGAGACTAGAACTCTCATTCTCCTAGTGACTGGCCCAAAGTCACCCAGCTGGCCTTCATGCCTAAAGCAAGACTAGAACTCTCATTCTCCTGGTGACTGTCCCAAAGTTACCCAGCTGGCCTTCATGCCTAAGGTGAGACTAGAACTCATACTCTCCTGGTGATTGGACCAAAGTCACCCCAACAGCTTTCATGCCTAAAGTGAGACTAGAACTCATAGTCTCCTGGTGACTGGCCCAAAGTCACCCAGATGGCCTTCATGTCTAAAGCGAGACTAGAATTCTCATTCTCCTGGTGACTGTCCCAAAGTCACCCAGCATATTCGAAAATTTGTCTGGATGTTCAGTTCAAACCCAATGAGTTCTCCAAATGAATTCTAATATTTGGATTGGATTTAATCATTTGGACCAAATCTGATCTGTAACAAGGGGGACATGATAGCAGCGTTCCAGTATTTGATGGGTTGCCATAAAGAAGAGGGGATCACGTTATTCTCCAAAGCACCGGAGGGCAGGAGAAGAAACAATGGTTGGAAACTGACCAAAGAGAGAAGCAACCTGGAATTAAGGAGAAACTTCCTTACAGGGAGGACAATTAACCAGTGGAACAGCTGGCCACCAGAAATCGTGGGCCCTCCATCCCTGGAAATCTTTAAGAAGAGGCTGGACAGTCACTTGTCTGAGATGGTATAGGTCAGTGATGGC
>NW_015389032.1:91545-95191 GCF_001527695.2 Protobothrops mucrosquamatus
AGATCGCTTGGAATCGGAGCCAAACCACTGCACAGTCGATCTGTTCTTTTTCTCTCTCACTGACTGACCAGCTATTCCCACCCTTTCATTAGATACTAATATTAAAGATTATCATCCGATCTTTTTTATTAAAGATTACATGTGCTGTACTTGTTCTGCCGCGTGCGCTAAGTCCCCTAATGCTTCTTCTTCTTTTTTTAAATCTGGATGTGGATGGTTACTCCTTTGTTTCTATTTGATTTAAGAGGTGTGTGAAATCGACCTTAGGTGGGAGCGAGTCTGTGCACAAACACAGCCCTCCAGGCTTTGCAAAACCTGTCAGAATGGTGCCTCTCTTTTCGCCTTTAAAAAAGAAATACAGCAAGAGTCCTGTATTAAAATTGGTCTCTGGGGTCCAATTTGATCTCAGCTTTTAGTTGCATTCTGCTCTGGAGCTATTGACACGAGGGTTGTTCTTCTTCTTCCCCTGTATGTTTTTATTCAAAAAAAGTCAAATGGTGTCCTTGAGTGTAAAATGAAGGAGGAAAGCGACATTAGAAAGAGCAGAGGATTTAAAGGAAAAAAAGAGGCTGGAATTGGGTATATCTAGGACAAGGGGAGACAGGATAGCAGCCTTCCAATCTCTCAGGGGTTGCCCCAAAGAAGAGGGAGTCATGTTCTTCTCCAAAGCAACTGAAGACAAGACAAGAAGCAACAGATGGAAACTGATCAAGGAGAGAAGCAACCTAGAACTAAGGAGAAATTTCCTGACAGTGAGAACAATTAACCAGTGGAACCACCTGCCTCCAGAAGTTGTGAATGCTCCAACGCTGGAAGTTTTTAAGAAGAGACTGGACAGCCATTTGTCTGAAATGGTACAGGGTTTCCTGCCTGAGCAGGGGTTGAACTAGATGGCCTCCAAGGTTCCTTCCAACTCTATCATTATTATTATAGCATGATCTGGGAGGATCTCTTCTGTCTATAGGAAAAGATGAAGTGTTAATACCACTTTACAAGGCCTTGGTAAGGCCACACTTGGAATACTACATCCAGTTTTGGTCACTGCGATGTAAAAAAGATGTTGGCTCGCTAAAAAAGAGTGCAGAGAAGAGCAACAAAGATGATCAGGTGACTGGAGGCTAAAACATATGAGGAACAGTTGCTGGAATTAGGTATGTCTAGTTTAATGAAGAGAAGGATAATTACAGTGTTCCAATATTTGAGGTGCTCCTGAAAAGACAAGGGGGTCAAATCATTTCCCAAACCACCAATAGGCAAGACAAGAAACAATGTATGGAAATTAACCAAGGAGACAAGCAACCTAGAACTAAGGAGAAACTTCCTGATAGTTAGAACAATTAATCAGTGGAACTACCTGCCTCCAGAAGTGGTGGTTGCTCCAACACTGGAAGTTTTTAAGAAGAGACTGGACAACCATTTGTCTGAAATGATACAGGGTTTCCTGCCTGAGCAGAGGGTTGGACTAGATGGCCTCCAAGGTTTCTTCCAACTCTATCATTATTATTATTATAGCATGATGTGGGAGGATCTTTTCTGTTGCTAGGAAAAAGTTATGCTATAGAATAATACTCTTGGTTTTTATTGTATTTTTTTTCCTACTCATCTGTTCGTTGAGTACTTGAAGGAGGGCAGGAGAGAAATTGAAATGGACAACTTGCTTGTTCCTTGCTGGCTGAAAATGCCATCAGAGGGAGGATTGATTTAATGCGCTGTTTGCCTGCAAAATTTGCAGGCGACATAAAACTGTATGGGATATAGATAATACCCTAGGAAGCCGAAATAAACTTCAAAATTATCTTGGTAGGCATGAAGATAATGGAAAGAAATGTCAGAGAGAAAACAGCAAGGTTTTTTTTTGTTTTTTCACTTAGGAAACAAAAAATTAAACGGGGAACATCTGGCTTGGGGACAGCCCTTGTGCAAATTATCTTGGAACACAAGTTGATTCCAAACCGAACAGAAGCCTTTTTTTCGGTTGCAAAAAAGAGGCAAATGCAGTTTAAATTGCACCCACAGTGATATAATTCCCAAACTTCGAGTTGTTATTCGATAATAAATTAAATATTTTTACTGTTTTATGTTTTAACTGGTTGCACCCTATAATTTTTTAAAAAATGATTTTATACGTGATATAGATGTAGATGTAGATATTATTCTGGTTTAGGGTGATTTCAATGGTGACAAAAGCAAGGTTCTACATTTAGGCCAGAAAAACCAAATGCACAGGTATAGTATAGGTCAGGGGTAGGCCACCTTGGCTCTTTTGTGACTCGTGGACTTCAACTCCCAGAATTCCTGAGCCAGCATGGGGGAACTATGGCTCCCTTGATGACTTGTGGACTTCAACTCACAGAATTCCTGAGCCAGCCATGCTGAGGGGAAAGGGAGAGGTTTCCAGGCTGAGCCATGCTGGCTCAGGAATTCTAGGAGTTGAAATCCACGAGTCATAAAAGAGCCAAGGTTGCCTACCCCTGGTATAGGTGGTACCTTCCTCAATAGTAGCAACTGTGAGATGGATTTCACAGTCCTAGTGGACAATCACTTAAATATGAGCCAGCCGTGTGCTGCAGCTGCCAAAAAAGCCAACACAGTGGTAGGGATAGAATCAAGTTTGACACCCATGTTCTAAAGTTTACTATTGGAGAACCCCTAGCCCAGAAAAAGTCTGCACCTTTTGTTGTTGCTGTTGTTCAGTTGTTAAGTCATGTCTGACTCTTCATGATCTCATGGACCACACTCCTGTCTTCCACTGTCTCCTGGAGTTTCCCAAATTCATCCTCTTTGCACTAACCAACCTTCTCATCCTCTGCTGTCCCCTTCTCCATCTTTCTCAACATCAGGGTCTTTAGATGTACACCTTTAGATAATCCACATTTTCCCAATAAAGTGTGTTTTATTAAGAAGCAAAGATCTTGCTTTATGGGGAAGGGATAGAAAAGGACATCTCTCCTTTTTGCTTAGAACTTAAAGTCACGAATCATGCCTTGCTGGATGAGACCTCTGACATATCTAATCTAGCAGATTTGCAGTGACCAGCCAATTGTTCAAGGAAGGCTACTAGTCTCCCTGCAGATAATCATCTGTGGCAGTCCTGCTGTCATCAAGGCTAAGAGTGTCCTGCAAAATAAACTGGAGTGACATCATGAACTGATGAATGTTACTACTTTATTGATGCATGCCCATTTACAAGAATCTTGCCAGAGTGACTGCATTCTCTTGGGAAATGCCAGATAAAGGTTTCATGGATGTGGGGGAGGGAAGGTCTGGATTGTGTCTTGCTGTGTAAGAATTTTAAGCTTCACACCTCCACTCCACTCTAGTTGGAGATTCCACCACAAAGATACATCGATTCCCAAGGCTTCCACCAATTGGTATCTACATGGAGGGAAGTGTATAGTGGGGTGCCCCAGGGCTCTGTTCTAGGCCCAGTGCTCTTCAACATCTTCATCAATGATTTGGATGAGAGGATAGATGGGGAACTTATCAAATTTGCAGACGACACCAAGCTGGCAGGAATAGCCAACACTCCAGAAGACAGGTTTAAGATACAGGGAGATCTGGACAGACATGAGAGTACAGAGAAGAGCAACAAAGATGATTAGTGGACTGGAGGCTAAAGCATATAAGAAAAGGCTGCTGGAACTGG
>NW_015389033.1:0-23127 GCF_001527695.2 Protobothrops mucrosquamatus
TTAGGATTTATAGATATGTAATGTAGAAATGGATTATGTTAAATAGGTTATATTATTTGAGGGAAATAGAGAGGGAACATTTAATGTATTTACTTGAGCTATTATATGATTTTGTTTTTGGATGATTGATCACCTAACCACCACGGTGTGTCTTGAGCATTCTGTTGTAAAAGTTAAAAAACCAATAAAATTTGTTATAAAATAAAATAAAATAAAATAAAGGAGAATGTTAGTAGCTCAGGGTTGAAATGAGGGGTCCTTGGTGTTCTCTGAGCTTGATTGTTTTCTTTGGTAGCACTGATATTACCTAGTTTGGGTAATGAAATGTCTGCAAGAAAACAACCACGTTCACAGAGCACTAGAAACCTAATTCAGTAGATTACAGTACTTCAGCAGAGAAAATCAATTTATATGCTTGTTAAAAGAAGACAATGACTCTATAGCATGTAATCAATAATCATTTTTTCTCTACTTTCAAACTATTACTTTTCATAGAGCTAGATATAAAGAAACTCTCTTGAACAAAGACAAACAGTTCTTATGAGCCATGGTAGAAAAATGACATCTAATCCAAATACACTACCCTATCATCAATAGACAGATATTCAAAAAGAACCCCTGGCCTGTCACTATGCTATAATATATGATCAAAAAGATCTTACACTTAATCATAAATATGAGGATTCTGTTGAAAGTCGCAATAAATACAAATGTATTTAGCTGCAACATGTCCCCAATAATTGTAGAATAACAGCAATTATCTTCATAGTAAAGTCTGGGAGAACGGAAAACATTAATTTTGAGACAACAATATTTCACTGAAGGCAAAAACATGTATTAAGTTATTAAAAGTGTGCTTATTAAACCACTATAAATAAGAAATAGTTACAGAATATAATAAGCATTATACTGATTTAACCTATCTAAAATACTGCTGAAAGCATGTCAGGTTACATCTGGCATTGTGTCCATTTACACAATGGAAACTTACATTGATAACAATGTCATGAACCTACTGAGGATAATCTCAGTGTGGAATGATTAAGGAGATAGTTTGATACTTGGGAGATCCAGCTACAAGTCCCTATTTAACCATATAAGACTTATTCTGGGTCAGCCTTCATTTCCTCAATCCAGCTCTTTCTCACAAGGTTATTGGCAGAAACAAAATGAACCCTGCTCAATGACCAGAGAGGTCACGAAGGAAAGGTGAAAAAACTATATATCCATTATTATAGTAATATTATAGGATATAGATTAAGACAATGTTGGTGTACATATTTTCCTGATGATATATGCTATTACATCACATATGCTTTGTACAATTATAGCTTTGCTATTAACAGAGCATACAGATTTGCATTTAGGAAGTCTAATCTCAGGGACCTGAGCTTAGTTAATATTTCTGCCTAAGATCTTAAAGACAGCATTAGGCTAGACAGATAGTACCCGATTCAATAAAGGAGCCTCAAATATTAAACTGTGTCATCAAATCTAGCAGAAAACAGCTAAAACAGGTGTCATCCCCTACCACTTGAAACATAGCATGAAACAGATCTTTCTATAATCTTCTCCCATCATGTTACCTACTGTAACACTTTTCCGTCTACCTCAAAATAATATTCTGCAGACCAAATCAAAGAAAGATTGGCCACATCTCTTAAAATATGATACCCAAAACTGAACATTGTATTGAAAGCTGGGTTTGACCACTTATTAATAAAATGTTTTAGTACAACATCCAGAACTGCACCTTGTGGTATTCCACTTGATATATTGCTGCAGATTAATAAAGAATCAATGAAGAGTACTCTTACAATTTTTCAAGCCAGTTTATATCCACTTGTAATGCCATTCAGGTGACATTTGTTCTCTTCCAGCCATTGGGCAGTTTGCCAATTCTCTAAGAGTTCTAAAAAATAATATAAAATGGTTCAGACAAGCTTTCATGAAGTTCTTCATGTACCTCAATACAATGCATATAGTCCTGAAGATATAAACTTATTTAAAGTAAACAGCTTTTTCCCCAACATGCTTTTATCAATTTGAAGCTTCAATCCTGACTCTGCTATTCTTCAGAATGCCACATAATCTCTTGTTGGAGAAAAAACACAAAATAGGATTCAGTAACATTATTTTTTCTTTATTATCTGTTATGTTTTTGCCAACATTATTGAGAGCCAGTACACTGTTTCACTTTTTTTTGAATATGGCTCTTTCTGTCACCATCAATGAATTAGATTTTTCATATAGTAGAGGATCAGATATTTCACTTTTAACACAAGTGATGTTATGAAATAGTAAATATAATCAAGATATGTTAAAATATTTTGCTCAGTTTATCTTGCTGAGAAACAACACCATTGAAACTCAGTGTATGTATCTATCTTTTCTTTCATAAGTATCCCTTAAATAAATCTTTTAAGGAACACAGAGGCTAATTTAACACACAAAATTCCATTTTAAAAAAGCCAACCAGCAAATCCAAAGAGTAATTGTTGATTTCCAAATTATTTTACATAAAAGAACTGTTCTTCAATGAAATAACTTTTTTTGAAGTAAACTTCTAAGACTACTGAATTTAACACTCTTAACTGCTAACTGTCCTTATATTTCTTTCTATAGAGCAATTTGCATCATTAGTTTTAACAACAGTTGAACACTATATTCAACACTAGTGCTAGCTGCTAAGATATCCAGGTCTTTCTTTACTCCAATAGCATCTTTATTCTGTTCCCTACTTTGTAAAAGGCTGTATCGTGGACAGAGTATAGAGTTCTGTCTGTGTTGCTGCTGCCCATTTTAACTAATATTATACATTTTTTCCCAGCCTAAAAGCGAGTTCACTTGAGTCTTTTCTTCCACCTGTACAAGACATCCCTGAACCTAGATAATTATTATTTTGATGATAAAAATCAAGATTTTGATAGCTGTAGCCATGGGAATGGTGCTACCACATTCCCGATTCTTTTTGCCACCATAGACTAACATGACTCTTTTCTTACTATGGTAAAAGTCAGTGTCTGTTTACCTTTGCTATATTTTTAGCAATTATTACACAGAAAAACTGAAATATAATCGTTACCCCTTCAAGGGCTGCCAAAGCCCAGGCCCTCCTAGCCCTTCCCCTTTAGTCTCGCTCACAGCTGCACTCTCAAACGTTGGTAACAATGTCCTTTTAGTGGGAGCTCACGCAGAGTGAAGAGATGACAGGTTCTCATTGTTGAGAGGTTCACAGGAACAAAGATGACCCACCCCAGCCACAGCAATGACAATACTTAGCAGCCCCAGGCAGACATGGCAATAATAGTCAGTAGTTTATAGTAGCTGTTTGGGATGCAAAAGGGGTGGGGAAGTCCTCTGGTTCCAGGCAGCAGCAGGGAACGTGAACGAGGGCGGTCGACGCTCCGCAGCCACAGCTCGCCCCACAGAGGCAGCTCCCCGCAGTGTCCACACTCACACCGGTAGTAGTAAGCAAAGTTCGGATGGCTGCTGGTCTCCGGAACCACAGCGACCAGCCTCTCCTTTCTTTCTGTTGATGCTCGTAGTCCCAGGTCTCTCTATGGCAATTCCCCTTCCCTCCCTTCCTTTATTGTTAAAATCTGAGTCTAACACTCCAGCAAACTTTCTCTCTGCCCACTCTCTCTCTTCCCTCCACTCAGGATATTCCCCCCCTGCGAAGGAAGCAATAAAACTCCGCTTTCTCACTCTCTTTCCTTCTCTCTCATTTAGAGAGAGGGAATCAGCTAAAACCCTCAAACTCCTCTTCGGCTTAACCTGGTCAACCACCACCACCCCCTTTCTCCTTTTCCTTTTCTCTTCTTCCGCCCAATCCATGCCCGCTGCACCCAAACCGGCCACAACTGTCTGAGCCTCCACCTCCTTCCCTCCGGCCAGGCTCCCACAAAGCAGCCAGCTCCGCTGAGAGGAGAGCTTGGAACAGTTATACCAGCAGTCTTTTCCAGAAGAGCTTGGAACAGTTATACCAGCAGTCTCCAACTTTTCTGGCAACGGTGACAGGTTTCGGAAGAAAAAATGTCTTCCACTGACGAGGGAGGGATAGTTTCATACGCAACCTAGATTCTGTGCATGCACAGATGAAGCTTCACTTGCTTGCCTACCGTTTCGTGGCCCAATTCCTAAAAGGCCAGGGTCCAGTCCCAGTCCACGGCTGATGAGTTGGGGACCTCTGAGTTATAATATGGAATTTTATGATTAAATAAAGATATTGTCAGATTGGATGAATGTATAAAAACTCTGCTGAAAGTTGTTTCATTTAAGATGATCATCAAAATTACAAACGTGACCTTTTTTTTTTTTTTTTAGTGATACGTCCTGAGACTCACATTGCTATTTGCCTATTGGGAGTCTCAATCATCCAGGTCATGGTTGTCCCAAAGGTGCTTTTCCAAAAGGCAACTGGACTTTTTTGAGGGTTTTTTTTCTTAAAAACATTTTGTTTCTCATCCAAGAAAGTTCTTCAGTTCTAACTGAATAATGGGGAATCCCCCACCATTCAGTGAGAACTGAAGAAGCTTCATGGAATCAAATTGGTAGCTAGGAGTTTTAAGAGGGATTTTTAAGGGAAAGGAGAATTCACCAAAAGCTTTCTAACCTGCTATTGACTGAGAGCCAAACCTGACACGTCGTCAAGAGCTGAGACCAAGTTAAAGACTGGCCAGCAAGAGGGGGCGTGTCAAGTTTGACTACTTGGTCTCAAGAGCAGGCATCCAATGAAAACCCATGTGTGAATTCTCCATCTCCCGTACTGGAGAAGTAAAACATTTTCAAGGAAAAAAACCAAGAAAGTCCAGTTACCTTTTGGAAAATCTCCTTTGGGACACTGCTATCTATGTTATTGATTAAGGTGTTTCTTAATCTGTTTTCTCATAATAGTCATGACCTCATAACAGAGCAGAATAATACAATTAGTCTGATAAATAATAAATATTCTAGAAGAAAATATGAATTCTTTAAAACTATCCTAAATGATATTAATTTCTGCTATGAAATGTATTAGTTTTACTTCTTAAAGTATATAAATTCAAATTACCTTGCTACATTTGAAATAAGTATACTCACAACAGAACCATTTGCAGATAACTAAACAATACAGTACATAAATTACAATTAAACTAATGCACATTATTTAGAATAATCATTAGAAATCTTTTGGAGCATAGTTGAAACATTAAAAATTAACAAAGTAAATCTTATACTAAGATCAACTTATATATTAATTAGGATTCATTAAACAGTTTTCCTGCTTGTCCACTTGGGGGCACTGATATTGTATGTCCAACATGTCTCTTGTTTATTGTAAGTTATGATTCATCAATTTAAAGTAACGCCACACAGTCACTTATACAAAGCAATCATTCCAGGGATTCATTCTATTAACCAATACCAGCTACTAAACAAGGTCTATTCCAAGGTACAGACTTATATTTTCTAATAGCATTAACTTTCCCAAGTTTTAAAAAAATAAGGCACTGAAACAATTAATCTATGACTTTTTCTTCTTCTGTTTTTAGTAAACAGATGCCAGAATTACATCTTGGCTGGTATGAAAGAAAAAAATTATCACAACATGATTTATCTTCACAAAATAGGTTCAATAATAGCATACCCAGATCTGAAACCTAGCATGGAAAAGAAATAATCTCCAGAATAAATCTAATTTTGAGAAACATACTTTTCTCCAAGGTTCAAAGGAAATGCCCATTAGAACTTTATATACCTACCCCTTAAAATCTTTACCAGAATTCTTGTATAGGTGGAATATCTATTGGTAGCATTTTATTCATAAACCCAAATGGCCAGGCATCTGTTGACATGGTTTAGAGCCTAAAATTTCTTTATCCCCTTTCTATGTAGATTTTCTTTGGTTATAGCAGATTACTCTATGCTAAGGGCACAGTGAATGTGAATGTAACTTTGATCTCTTCTGATATAACTCTCAATGTATTGTAACCTTCCAATGTAACCTTTTCCCCCTTTGCAGTAAGTCATTCTTTGAAAGCTGTATCTTTCTCAAGAACGTTTATAATCACTATGTTTATTAAGTGGGTAAAATTGTTAAACCAGATTCATAACCAAGCACATACTTGCATTTCAAAGCAAACAATCCAGCATTTCAAAACAAATAGCTAGATATTTCCTCAGGATGCGGTGAAACTGAAATTATGTTATCTGTTTTCTTTATCAGTGGTAAAACAGTTCCTTTGTCTTTAGCAATATCTCTCTGCTTTGCTGTACATAAGAAGTGACAACTTTTAGCTGGCAGTCTTCATTCTAGGTGCAGAGTTCAGTGACTCACTGTAGCTTATCAAATTTAATAAAAAGATTGTTGGATCCACTCCAATTTTTAGTTTTCCCTGCAAGATACGTCTTCCACACTTTTGGAAAAACAGTTTTGTAAAAAAAAAAATCCAGAATGAGAATGTTTTGAATTTATTCCTTTCTTTCATGGTCCTTAATCACATTTTTACACCCAAATGTTTTTACCATTCTATACTGTATGAGAAAATAAAAAAGATCTTCAACATAGTTTATGAAAAAAAATCTTAATCACAGTTACAGGTGGTCAACCTGCCTCTTTAGGAGTCAACACTTCTAAATGACAGGGTTAGGTCTGGGAACCAAACATTGATACCTGAGTGGTGAAACATTCAGTACAGTCCATGCTATAATGTACATTCCTTCTTGAATGCCTTGTGTTCAAAATCTTGTAACCCCACTTTTGTTTTTATGAAAATTGTTTTGCATATTCTACATTAATACCAGCAATTTTCATCAATACCTGTGATAATTTACATTAAAGAATCTTGATTTACCAAATCAAATCAAGCATAGACTTATGAATCTCATAGAGATTAACTCCTTAATATACATATTAACCCATCTAGTAATCCAAGACAAAACACTGATTTTCTGCTGTCCTTGATTTACAAAATCCAGTTTCTTTTTTAAATCTGCCCAATTCAGCAATAAGTAACTGATATAAATGTTAGATACCATAATTACAACTAATAAAAATAAAATGTTTGCTAGTACCACTGCATCATCAACTTATATTTATCAGTAACTAATAATGGGGAAGGGAAGGGATAGAAAGGAGAGAGAGAGAAAGGGAAATAAGAGAGCAAGTGACTCTAGTTACAATCAGATTTGGATCCCATCTTCAACACTTCCCAGGATTAAGCCTGGGAACCAGAGACATTGATACCTGAGTGTTGAAATATCACAGATGCCGAATATTCTGAAGTGTTCTGGGAAATAATGAGAGAAGCCTTGAATAAAGCCAAGATAGCCTTCAGATTATTACGGTACTTTCTACAGACTCTGTGATTCACATTTTCAGATAGAATGTATGTCCATTAATATTGTTTCAAAACTATATTTATTTCAATTTGTATAGCTGCCCATCTCACACATTTAACTCTAGGTGGCTCACAATGAAAAAGGACAGCAAGAACAATAAAAGTAAATAAAAACAAACCTACAACTATACTAACACTATTATTAAAAACTCAAACACAAAACATAAACTGTGCACATTATACCTCTGCTTCATGAGCTGCATTTGTTACCAATTTGCTTCTAGGTCCAATTCAAGATGCTGGTGATAACTTATAAAGCCCTACATGGCACGTGGCTAGATTATTTGAGGGACTGCCTCTCTCCAATGACATCTACTTGTCCCATCAGACCTAGCAGAAGAGACTTGTTCTGATTACTGTCCACTACAGAGTGTTATCTGATAAGATCCAGGATGAAGCCTTTCCTGTTGCTGTTCCCACCATATAAAGCATCATTTACCCCTAAGTCAGGCTGGCCCTGACCTTTGTAAACCTCCAAAAAGGCATGAAGACCTGACTTTGCTATCTGCTCTAGGGATCAGACAGTGGTGTGACACACATAATATACTATACTTTTCTTGAATGATAATGCTCTCCCTATCATTCTGTATGATTTTAAATTGTTTTTAATGTTTTGTATTGTTTATATAATTGCTTTATTTTGGAAGCCGTTTAAAACTATATTTTAATAGTAAGCTGCCCAAAGTCACAAATGTGACTATATAAATTGAGTGAGTGAATGAATGAATAAACACATGTATTAAAATAATCACAATCAGCAGGCAAATAAAGTCAATGCATACAATTCAGTATAACTACTTAGGAGGCTCACTACTACTGAAACCCAAAACACAACTATGTCTTCAAGACTTTCCTAAAGGGAAGAAATGTAGATGCCAATCTAGATTCCAGGGGAATGAAGTTGCAAAGGGCAGGTACTATAGCCCAAAAGGCTTTCTTCCTGGTCCTATTAAGCAACTTTCCTTATTAGATGGGACTCACAGACTTTCCTGCCAGATTTGATGGGATAGACAGATATGGCACGGTTGAGATGCTCCTTTAAATATCCCATAAATGGTGACCCCATTCCAAGTCTTGTAAGTTATTTAACAAAGCAAATCTCCAATATAGTTTTCCTATTCTTGCTGTGATCAACACATGTGCTTCTAACCCAAATCATTATTTCCTAGATTTCCTTTTGCAATGCTGATGACATCATGTCTGTCAGCTGACCCATCCTTGAATGAATCAGTTACTTATATAAAAATGCTAGTTTGATCAATTGCCATTGTAAGGGATTATTCTTTTATGTAATTCTACAAATACTTGGTTTTCCTATGCCAATTGATATAACTGGGTTGTATGACATTTGAGGGTTCCAGAAAATTTGGAATATGTTTACCATGATATCTGAATTATGTACTATAATATCCTAGAGAATCAAGAACTTATCTAGAACAAATCAATTCCTGGAAGAATACCATCAGAACCCTAAATTAAGACAATTCTATCTTCGCCATATTCTTTACCTATGTTATATATCTTAGAAAATGGCTGGAAGGTTATGCAAGCAACAATAACTTTTCTGCAATTTTGTTACATAACAAGTATGTTTACACTGCATGACCACACCAGAGTTCATGCTGAGATGTTTCAAACAATTTGTCAGCTCAGAAAACTCTTTTATAAATCAAGAATACAACTATCTACGCTGAAATATATTTTCAAATCTTTCTTAACTGGATGTGGAACAGACAAGGCAATGAAAATTGTCCTTTTACCTCAAGTACAATATAAATGGCACTAGGATCTTGTTTTTATTTTTTTATTAAACTATAAGATTTCACCTAATACTTAGTTAGCATAATGGTATATCTTACAGGTTGATCAGATTTACAAAAGGATATATTTCAGAGAGTTTTACAGATATTAATTCCATTTGCTACATTTATCACCTTATGGGCCATAATTTTCATCTTCAATTATCTCCCCTAGGTGACCCGTGTTCCAATTGATGCTTATGCTTGATCAATTGTGGCATCCCTAAGATAACAAAACATTTGGCGGACAGCATAATAATTCATATTGTAAAAGCAAGTATGTCCCCTTTTGTTACTATATATATGATATGGGAATTTTGCATAAACACAAACAGTGAAATGAACATTCATAACTCCCCCCCTCTTCCTGGGAGGTCTTGTTCCTTTATTCCACTTGCCTCTAAGAGTTACAATAACAAAAGCTTCCATTGGTACTACTGCAAATTTTCAAGATATACAACCAGCAGCAACAAAGTTAGTCTTCTGATAAAGTGAAATGTTATCATGTATCCCCAAATCTCATACTCATACATACTATAGTACTTTTTTCAAAGCTGTATTGTTGTGGAGGGCCAAGGGAAAAAATTGGGCGGGAAGAGAAATGAGTGTGAGAAGAATTTCAATTTGCTAAAAGTGATTGAACATGAAAACAACATAATATGATCAAGCTGAGCAATACATTTTAATACAGATAATCCTCAGTACTCTGAAACTGATTTTATGCAATAAATGTATTTCTAATCTGGTTAGCTTTTAGGGCCAAATAGGCTATTTCTTATGTAATGTTTTTCTACTGATAATGATAAATTGCTGAATTGCTCCTTTGAGAGATGAACAAAAAATGTTGGGAGTACATGTAAAGAGTATATATTTCCAGCGTGGTCACCCACAGCCTAGCTAAAGCAAACAGGTACCTATAATGGGCAGCAGTGATATAAAAAGATGCCAGAGGCAGTTTAGCGGCAAAGGCAAAGACATAAATTGATACTATGAAAGAGAAGGCAACGGTAAACCATTCCTGTATTTTTACCAAGACAACCACATGGATAGAAAATATAAAATAATTGACGATAAAATGCTGGCCAACAGGCCCCTTAGGCGGAATGGGACTCAATATGCTACTGAAGAAGTCCTGAGGCTGTTTTGAAGTACTAATACTGTTTATGACAAGGTTAGATTAAAGTCTTTGGGATGTCTAACTGCTGATACTGCCATACAAAAAATGAAAATCCAAAGCTGCAAAGATAGAATTACAGTAGGAACATAGAACAAGCCTGAACACAGGATAAATGAAATGACTATAAATGGACATATTACACATTAGCAAATTGTGATGGACAGGGATCGAACACTTTCAGTTAAAAGATCACACCATTTATACTCAGGACATGAAAAACAAAGAGAAAATTGTGTTGCTTTTATAGTTTGGAAGTGTATAGCAACAACAGTACTTGGTTACAGTGCAATTAATGCTGAATAGTAACAATTAGATTTTGTGGGCAACCCTTTAGTATGACAATAATTCAGGTTTATGCTCCAAACACTGACGCAGAAGAAGTGGAGGCTTATGACTTCTAAAATCAAGTTCAATCTGAAATTGACAGAACATGCAAACAAGATAGTGCTTTGTGATTGGAGACTGGAATGCCAAATTTGGAAACATGAAAGAGGAAAATGTAGTTGAAATTATATGACTTAGGAAACTGAAATGAAGCAGGAGAATGAATACTCAATTACTACCACTCCAATGATTCCTTCATAGCTAATACTGTCTTCAAACAACAAAATGATACCTCTATACATAGACATCACCAGATGGAGGGTATATATAGCAATCAAATTAACTATATTATTGCTGAAAGGAAAGGAGGAGCTCGATTAAAGCATCGAAGACATGGCCAGGTGCTGACCTGGAACATCTTACAAACTGCTCAAGCTCCAAATTAAGGTTAAAAAAAAAGAGAGAGAAAGCCAGTCAGTTTCCACAATATGACCTTAAACCTATACCTATCATTTTCAAAGAGAGTATCAGGAATCACTTTAACATTCTGAATTTTATTAGCAGAGAACCAGAGGAATTATGGAATGAACTTAAAAGACATCGTTAAGGATAAATGTGAAAAGAGATCACCAAAGATGAAGAAACAGATGAAAGCAAACTGGATGTCAGAAAAAGAATCATAGAAATTGCCAAGAAGAAAACAGAAGCCAAGGCCAAGAAAGACAAAAATCTCAGAAAGCAACTTAACGAAGTATTTCAGAGAGATGTTAGAAGAGACAAGAAGCAATATTACAACAGCTATAAAGACTCAAAAGAAGGAAAAAGATGAGGGCAAACAAGGAACGCCTTTCAACCTTGCATTGGTATAATAAAAAATGCTAGTAGACATTGCCCTCTTGCAGTGCCTAGAGCAGGGATGTCAAACTCACTGCGTCACGTGACGTATCGCGACATATCGTGACTTTTTTCCCCTTGCCGGAGCTGGTGTGTGCACGGCTTCAACGTAACACATCCGGCCACCGGCCAGCAGTTTGACACCCCTGGCCTAGAGGTTGTGGGAGTCTGGATGGGGGACAAGAGGCTTCAACTGAACCCTGGAAAGACCAAATAACTTTGAATGGATGGAGCTTTGAGATTCAGAACTTTAACATCTTTAACTTAATAACTGGATGAGGTTACACTAGCCCAGACAGATCTGTTGTGCAACTTGGGGGTTTCCCTAGACTCATGACTCCTGTTCAAATAGCAAGTGGCAGTTATGGCTAGGAGACCCTTTGCACAACTCCATGTTGTGCACCAGTTACAGGCTTTCCTGGATTTAGAGTCCCTGTGTTTGGTCACTCAAGTTCTGATCATCTCACGCCTGGGCTACTGCAATGCGCACTACAAGGGGGTACCCTTAAAGATTATGCAGAAGCTACAACTGGTGCAGAATGTGGTGGCGTGGGCAATTCTTGTGATCCCTAGGATGGTCCATGTTACACCACTGTTGTGTGAGCTACACTGGCTATCAGTTTGTTTCCAAGTACAGTTTAAGGTGTTGGTTATCAGCTTTAAAGCCCTTCAGGCCATTATTCCAGGCTATCTGATGAACCATCGCATCCCAATGGGATTGGTCCACTCCACCCATGCCAACAGAAAGAGCATGCTACAGACCTTGTTGGTCAAAGAATTTCAGCTGATGGGGTCCAGGAGAAGAGCCTTTTCTGCCATGGCTCCTGCTGTTTGGAATGTCGTAGCCACCTGAGGTGAGATCTGCATCCACCCTCCTGACCTTCAGTAAGGGCCTGAAGATTTGGCTCTACCAGTTGGCCTAGAGTCCCAATGGGGATGGGGACTATGAAGGTGGCTATCAGATTAGAAAAGACTCCACCTCTCCCTATGTACTTCGTGCTCAATTTCTCTCATCTTTTATTGTTATTGTTGTTATTATTCATTGTTTAGCATTTTAATGTTGACCAGTTTTTAATGTTTGTAAGCTATCCAGAGTCACCTCTAGACAAGATGAGCATCCCACAAATCTAATAAATAAATTACAATAAATAAATTCTCATATTAGAAGAGGAAGTTAGCTTAGCACTGTTATCCAGTGCACTAGTCAATTGGAAACTTACTAGGAAATGGAGGGAATGGGGAATGACACAGCTGCCCAAGGTAACTTTGGATAGTCTGGGTGTTTTCTCCCTGGGGAAGTAATTGCAGATGGCTGTAACTACTTATTAAGATTTGCCACAAATACCCACCTATTCACATCCCCCATAGAGATGGGGAAAAGAAAAAAAACAAATTAAGTGCTTGTCATAGTTCTTCAAGTATTTTTTCCATAACACAGCAGTCTATATTTCAAAGCTAAATCATAAAGATGATGCACAAATCAAGTACCAGTTCCCACACTGACTAGTATCATCTATACTTGAATTATCACATGTAATTGTGTTCAACAGGATGGACTGCTTAAACTAGAGAAAAGCATTATTTTGATTTTTTTTATTTCTAACCAAACTTATCACTTACAGATCTTGCATTTTTTTTTAAAAAATCTGATCACTAAAATGTAAAAAGGTATAATTCTATATCAGTGATGGCGAACCTTTTAGAGACCGAGTGCCTAAACCGCAACCCCAAACCCACTTATGTATCGCAAAGTGCCAGGGCCGCATCAGCATTGTGGTACCCTCAGGGGGGTGGGGGCGGGGGTGGCCCATGGGTGGGCGTGGCTGCAGTGGTCATGGCAGACTGAGTGGGCATGGCTGGGGTGGGCGTGGCCACCTTGATGTTGCTCATGGGGGGGATGCCTGTGGGGGCTGGGCAGGATTGGGGGAGATCCAGGGGGTCTCTGGTGGGTGGGGCAGTGGGCAGGAGGCTCGTCCTGCGGGATGAGGCAGGGGGATAGAGCTGGGGTGCCACTGCTGCGGGGCAAGGTGAGGCAGGGACTGCTGCTGCCTAACACCAGCAGCCCCCGCGCACAGAGGCCAGCGAGCGCATGGGGGACATGCTCTACTGCCTCTACTCGAGCTTGCTAGCCAGCTGCTTCGCCTCCTTTGTGCTGGGTGGGGCTGCCGCTCTGGGCGCCAGCAGTAGCCTAATGGACCTGCGCAAGCTGGCAGCGGCAGGCATGCCCACAGAGAAGGCTCTGAGTGCCACCTCTGGCATGTGTGCCTTAGGTCGCCATCACTGTTCTATATCAAAGAGTGAATGCATTGTGGTAATTTAGAATATAATCCTTTCTAATTTAAATAGTATTCATTAGCTTTGTCAGACTGCAACTGCAGTTCATTAGGAATCTTTACTCTATTGTTTCTTCTAAGTCGTTTATTTCCTAGGTTGTTTCTCTTAATTAATTCCTAAGCTTGCTTTGGCTTTACTTGCTACATAAGTATAGAACAATAACAAGCCACTCAGACCTGTGCCTTTAATTAGAAAATGTAGATTCCATAAATTAAAAAAAAAATTAAAAGAGTTTTATGTTGTGTTATATTTCTTTTCATACACTAATAAACAGAAATAAATGACCAGGTTTGATTGGTGAGACTATGATGATATTGAATGGGGGCACATCCAACACTTGAAGGGTATATCTAAAGCATGGAAGTCAATTAAATATATTTTTAAAATCTGGAATAGCATTAAAACCATCAAATAAAAAATGACAGAGCTCAGATTTTTTTCCCCAAATTGCTACCTGCAGATGAACTGCATCTTTACAGCTCATCAGAAATTTGAGAATTTTTAAAAAGTTTACTGGCTCAAACCTAGCCATATATTTCAATATAATGTCCCAATTGGCAATCACATTGACTGAGATGTTTTATAATAGTATATTTTATAGTTATAATTGTTATAGTTTAGTATAAGGTTCTAAATAATTTAATAAATACAATAAAGTAAAATTAAAGATGTCTCAGAGAAAGCAGTAAAAGTTAATCCAGAAAAACAGATCTTGAAAAACTGACATGATTAACAAATCATGACTAGAACCTATATTTCCATTTTACTTACATTTACAGCCTGCCAGTTCTCTAAGAGCAAAAGACAGCCTACAAAATTCTAAGGATAAAGGAATTAAAGCAGCAATAAAAAGCACTGAAAGAAAAAAAATGGCTTCTGTGTTCTTATCAGAGTATGTTTTTATACAGTTCAGTCAATTGGATAAGACTATTTAGTTTGTTATTACATTTCAGAACTTTCCTTGAAGGCAGGAAAGAAAAAATAAACAGATTCTGATAAGAATACAACAGCTGTTTTGTTTTTTGCTTGCAACTTAGGTAGTTCTTACCATCTCCATGTAAAGAGTACTTAAAATATAGCTCAAAATTGTTTGGTGGAAGCAATTATGTATGAAAATCAATTCATCTTCACAATGGTAAGTGAAGGTCTACCTGCATGATCATAAAACTGCCTTATGATGATGATCTGCAGCAGGGACTCTTTGAATATGCCATTCAAAGAGATCACCTATTAATATTGTCTGAATAGATGTTTCTCTTGAGTTAGTTCCAAATGTTGGAGTGCTCTTAATTCAGAGTTAAGATTAGTTTTCACTCTCCAAGCATTTGGAAAAGGGGATGCATCATTATAAACAAGATGCTTTAAAATCATATATTTGTGTCTGTGTAATTGCTTGTTATATACAACAGTGATAACTTTTGTGAAAAGGTGAGGGACTGTTCTGAGTATAATCTGCAATAAGGGATTCAAATATAGGCAGTCTAGTACTACAAACTGATAGATGATTAAAATAAGGCTATCTTTATGAAGCAAACTAATCCAGTTTGAAAAAAGGGACATTTGGGACTATATACCTGTCTTTTCATCTAGGCAAATACTGTTAACAGTCTGTGACCAAAATAGATACACTACTACCTTTAATACTACCTCAAGAGCCAAATCTTATCATAGGTGGTTTTTCATCAGCACCTCTGGTTAGAGTAATGTTCACCCCACTCTGAAAACTGTTATAAAATTTATTAGAAAGCAAAAGATAAGGGAAAATAAGTATAAAGATTTATAGCATTGACAATTTTATTTCATTTCTTTCTTAAATGAATCTAGCATGGCTTTGATACAGCAAATTATTAAATTGAGTCACTATACTTTCAAGATTTTCCCAATTACCCACGAACATCTCAGATCCCAACACTGACTAGGAAATTAGGATACACTGATTTTTATCCCAAAATATATCACTTTAAACTTACTTGGATAGAGCTATTTTTGCCACATATTGCTAATTTACTAGTTTTGGACACTTTATAATCTGCTTTCACTTCAATAATTTGTTAACATCTGCTTATGTGGCTATTTCAGTAATCATGCCTAACCAAAAATGATTAATGATTTAAGTTTCCTATTTCTTATTTTACTATTTTATGGAACCTCTCCATTAAGCCCTTTGATGTTATTCTTTATTATTAATCCATATTTGCTCACCATTAAGCTTATTTTGCCTTGAATTTCAAATTCTATTTAGAATCCGTATGTGGCATGACAGCCCTTTCTACGGTAGCAACCTCACAAACAAGCATCCTGAAACCAAAACTAATCTATTACCATAAGAAGGAACAGGAAAGGTTCTTCTTCATTTCCATATGCAAGATGCTATTGAGCCATGCAGACAGGACCAAAGGTTTAAGAGAAATCTTGAATTTGGTTGTCAATGCTGCTAACATCGGATGTTCTTGCTTTGACAACATATGGAGATGCAGCCATTTTCCTTCTTATGTTTTACTCTTAGAATTAGAGTTAGAATTAGATGATACTGGAGGGGAGGAGGAATGTGCATGGGAATTTAGTTAGACATATCAATATTGTAACTAGTGTGAAAACCAAGGTTTTTTTTGAAATAAGAGATGATAAGAAATGGCGGGTTGAAGAACTGGAGAGAAAGCCTGCATTTCAAACTAATTGGAGAATGTGATTTATGACTGTTAATTAGAGGAGGGAATTGTGCTTTGATACTATGTGCTCAGGATAGGGGAATTCAGATTTTGGCTTGCTACTCGAATAAAGATTCTTTAAGGTAAACAATTCCTTGAAGTTCTTTGAAGAGTTTCATCTGTCAGAATCATGACATTGGTACTTTAAATTTTTAAAAGTTTAAAAATACACTTTAAATTCAGTATTCATGACATGCATGTTACATTTGGCGGTACCTAGAATTCTTTAATAATGGTTTTCCACTTCTTGTAATTAACTTAGTTATCATAGACCAATATTTTTGAATCACTGATTGCTAAGCAGGACAAGTGGAGAGAATTAAAAAATGTTTTAAAAAGCCAAATGTAGCCCAATCCTCACTGATACACCTAAAGAACTCCAAAAAAAGTCTGAATTAAATTTGAATACTACAAATTAAAAATTCAGAGGTCACAAACGTATCAAAGGAAGTTTGTTTAATGCAGCCAATGAAACCCAGATAATTTGGACATAGTCAAATATTTCTTCTGTAATGTATTTTTGATAATCTGTCCTAAATTACTTATTAATGCTTTATCTCTCAAAAGATTTCAGTTAAAGTATACTTGAGGTATTCTAAATTAATCAAGTATTTTTAAAGACTAAATAAAGCAACTTCAACTTAGAAAGCAACTTAGAAAAACATGCTTTCTAATAATAAATTAATGTATCAAATACATATATATCATCAGTGTATTCACTTTCAGAGAAAACAATATTATGTGAAACACAAATATGGAAAAGAGATTTTAAGGCAAATAAATTAAAATACATGTGATAAGGCATAAGAAATTTACTTAAAATTACTTTACACCAAGACCATTCACTATACCTTTCCTGACAGTAAAAATTATCATTACTTTTGCCATTTCCATATACCACTTCATGCACTGCATTTTGTTCTTTGAACTACTTAACCCCCTTTCAGAATTTCATCAACTCTATCCACCATAGCTTTCAGTCTTCCCCTTCCTTTAAACTCATTCATCCTTTCTTCATATAATCCTTTTCCAATATGATCTTCATTCTTTCCATATGACCAAATTACATTGTTATATTTCTTTTTGTTCACTCACTTTTGAGTTCAATCTATATTCATTCAGCACCCAGGTTTCTGTACCTTTTATAACACAGTTTTTAAGTACTATATACCTGCTGGAATGAAACTTAACTAAATTTACTTTTATGACTTCTCCAAGTCCTACTTCCACATAACAAAGTGGGTACTGTAGCAGCAAATTTTTATACATAGCCATTTTACAGCAATATTCATTTTTCACCCACAATGAGCACTTGCGTATTTTAACTCTATTCATCCATTGTCCCATCTTGAAAACATTCTACCAATGTACATATATCCATTAGTCTATTGAATTTTTCACTAGAACTTGTACCTGTTTAAACCATTTTCAAATGCAATTACCTTGGTTTTTAATATATTAATTTTCAGTTTCATGTTCCTCACTGTATCACTCTAACATTCACTGCAAATCAACTGGATTCTCAGTCAACAACTTGGTATCATCTACATTTAAAAATACTTGTTCATTCACATTCCAAACACTAATGTCATTAACATTACCACAAGCATTTCTTATATCCATAAATATATTAAATAATCAAAAGGACATCATGTATTCATCTTATTTATCAGTTCTATGTTAATCATTCACTAAGCATTCCATTTGTTCTCACATTTGCTTTACTTCCCTTATGTATTACTCTTATTGCATCCAGGAACTGACCTTCAGCTCTATGCAAAGGTTTCATAATTCAAGCCTATTAATTTTATCAGACACTTTGTGTAAATCAACAAATATGCAACGAACTAATTTTCTCAGATTCACATGTTTTTCAATGGTTTACCAAAAAATAAAATTCTCTCTTCATAGCAAAAAGCAGAACTGTCTTCCCAAATTTTGCTTGTGATACCTTTAAAAGGTATCAGAAATTTACCAAATACCGTCCCCAGCACATTTAACAAAGTACCACCTTCCTCCAACTGCCAGCATTAATTTTTGCTACTCTTTCCTATAAGTGAAAAACAACAACATTCTTCCAATTATCAGGCACAGATGCATTCTTCACACACTAAACTGGGCACATCGCCATTCCATAAACAAAACAAAACTGAATATTAACATTTCTCTAGTTGCACCATCTATACATACAATTTTTACACATTCCCAGAGCATTTACAATTTCTTTGTCATCAATATTTTTTCTTGAGCACTAATGTTTACAGCACATATTTCCATTCCATTCTTCAAAATATCACTTTAATAAATTATAAGATGCTCCTTCCAATAAGTTCTCAGTTCAATTTCATCCCACTTTATATCATAATTTTAACTTTTTAATTCCACTTAGATTTCTGGAGACTCCTTCTTTAACTTTATCTATTCTTCATCAAAACAATTTCCATCAAATTCATTCTATATTTTCTCTGCGTCTTTTAATTTTATCCATCTTTGCTATCTCATGTGCATGAGGAGCAGGGGAGGGGTGCAATATTACAAGGGGGTAAGGAAGCATGAGAGGCACCATGAACGCAGGGAAGATATGAGGTGGTGTGCAAGGATACACAGAGGTTTGTGAGCAGCGCAGCATGACTTGACGAAGTATGAGAGGCACAAGTCAAGGTGGAGGGTGCACAGATTGTGAGGGCATGTGCAAGAGGTGTACCATGTGAGTCAGGGAGGGAGGGAGATGTGTGAGAGATACCAAGTGGCTCAGGAAAGGTGCATGGGGGTACACAACAGACACATTGCAGAGCAGGGAGATTGTGTGAGGGTGCACAAGAGTCATGGCACATTTCAGAGAGGGTGTGGGGGGTGAGTGGCCAACGCAATGTGAATGCAGAAGGGCTGGTGGAGGATGCACATGTGCGGGAGATTTGCAATCTTCCTTGCTGACTTGCCCATTGATTTTCTGGGGTGCTTGACAAGCAGTTGTAAGTGCAAATCAAGATCATGATCACATGACCATGGGGTGCTGGAATGGCTGGAACTCCAAGGACCACCCTTTGTATAGCACTATCATAACTTGGAACTGTAAATAATAAGAAAAAAAGCAAAGCTGTTCACAGAACATTAATTGTTCATAGACCAATACAGGAGAGAGTAACTGTTTCCCCATAAAAGGAAATAAAACTTAAAATGACAGTAATACAGAAATACAAAATGGGGCAGGACAGCATCTGAATCAAGAGAAAATTTGTTACTAGGAGAGTGCACTACTTTATGAGTGTAGCAGCATCTTAACGCAGATGCATGTTTTCCAGGCTACACACAACTACACCTATGATCCTGGGAAAAGGCATGCTTGATTAAGTGTTTTTGACAGGTACTATATCTATGACTATGTATCCTCAGATCCACATTTCTCCTTTTGAATTCAAAGCACTGCATAGCCCTACTGCAAAAAAATAAATAAATTATTGATTAAATTTATTGTAAAGTGGCTCTGAGCAGCTTACAGATTATAAAACAAGTAGAAAAATAATTAAAACATTAAAACTACACAGATTAAGGTTTTAAAATAGACTAGAAAATGATTCTGTTCTCCCTAAAAATGAATAATTGTTGAAATACCTGCTTTTCTTCCCCTCAAGAATATTTCTTAGATGATAAGAATTATGGGAGACAAGAATACTCATAGCATCTCCAGAGCAACTGTTATTAAAAGGTGTTCAGAACAAAGCATACTAGTGATGAGGAACAACATGCTGTATTTTATTATTTACATTTCAATTAACTACATTCCAAGGGCTTAAGATGAGCAATATTAATATATAAGAGCTGTGCAAATAATTTTAAATATATGCTTTATGTTATATGAGAATGTAAGCCCCACTCTTCTCTTCAATCATTAAAGCATCCATGTCTTTTCCAAGTTTCACACAATTGTTTCAAAAGCTGCTTCCAACTATCCTAAATGTGTATATATACATATCATTCTGGGAAGCAAAATATCTGTTCATCCATACATGCACAAAGAGGAAGACACAGTAATTTCCACCTCTTCAGGATGCTTGTTCTGAATACATAAAAAGTAAAACTAACATGCCAAGAAAAATATGCACCTCTCAGTTATTTCCTTATAATACTATAATACTATTCATTCTTTCTTTTAATACTATCATTCGCACTAAGTATAATACCTTTTCTTTTAAAGATTACTATGGTTACTATGGTAGCTGCCTTATTTTATTATTAATAAGATCAACACAAACTTTTGAAAAAGAAATCCCGTTTTCAGATTAAAACTATATCATAGGTTACATACTGGTTAATCCATGTTGCAATAATTCCTGCCAGATGGACTTGCTTTATGTCTCCTAAGGACCTGCACAAGATGAAGAAAGCTTTTATTCTGTGCTCACTAAATAACTTATACAAATATTTTCTGTTTTCTATGTTCTGACAGAACAAATTTTGAAACATTTTGCATATTCTGTTATAATAAACAAGTGAAGTTTGAAACAAGCCTTTTAATCTCTTTTCATTCTACAGCTATGAAAGTGCAAGTATTGAGAAGACAGTAGAGTAGACCGTCTTATAGAAAAACTTACCAAAAACCTACTCAAAGGGATTTTTAAAAAAACGTTTACGCCTTTTTAAAATTGCCATTAGTACAATGAGAACAGTTAGCATGCTTTTTGCAACCTGAATTTCTTGCAGATCCAAGTCCAGCAAAGTTGCATCAGCACAGATTCTTTTCAACAACTTCAGATTCCCTTTAACAAATTATCACAGCACACACACAATGAAATAACAACAAAATTATACTTTTCTGGCTCTTGGCTCAAGTTTCTTTCTAATCCACATGTACAGTATACTTTTTCCATTTAGTAGTCTTGCTGCAAAAGCTCAAAAAATCTACATAATGTTTATATGTAAACCTAAAACATCAGCAGTATAACATTACACTGCACATGCATGGTGCACACATTTGAATTTGTCACAATATATACAGGAACAAAATTGCAATTCATGAATTCTCACTTATCCACAATGAAGAATTGTAATAATTTTTAAAAAAAAAAATATTACTGAGCAATCAGGCACTAACTACAACTAAAATGGTTCTGATTCCCAGGTTAGTTATAGTTCCACAATCTGTGGACCTGATAGTTTGGCTGTATCTAAGCTAAAATGGATATTTATTTGGGAGAAAAGTGATACTGTTTGTGTGGAAGAAGACAACGATCCATATCCTCCTCAAGTACTCCCTTCCCTTTTTAAAGGTTGTTGAGAAGATGGCAAACTAGCAATTACAGAAAGCTTTATAGTAGATGAAATAGATATTCTACCCCTCTTTCCCATTGCAGTTAATCCTCAATACAGGATTAACTGTATTGGCAGGAAAATTTCTACCCCAGACCAAGCAGAAAATGTGGTCAAAGTTTTGGCTGGTGCTAAGAGGTTTCTAGAATCTAGCTGAGGACTGTCACTTTGACGGACAGTTAAAATTATGATGTATTATTTTATTTAGGATTTAATTATTATTGATTGCAGTTCTGTGATTTATGTATTTTAAACTGAATTGTTGGATATGGGAATAATTAGCTGCCAAATCTGTGGCCTAAAGAAGCATAAAACTCAGACTTCTACCTGCAAATGACAGAATTAGTATCTCCTCTTATTTCTATTAGTGGGATAAGATACTGTAGATCTTACTATACTGGCATATGCGGGCCATTAAAATAAAGTCTTAGACAACAAATCCCAGTTTTCCTCTTAGCAGGGTATGGAGACACTCAGGAGGCAATGTTTAGAAACAGTGCATTTTGTGCTATGGTTCACAGTTCTATATCTTAATATAGAACCTTATGCTGTTCTCACAGTTGTGCTTTGCAGGTGCTTCAGAGATGGGCTTTGAACCCAATTGTCATTGTAGCTGGCCATCCAGAGGCAAAAATCACACAGAAGTGTGTGATTTCTAGCTGAAGTTGTGTGCAGTTATGATGCTGCAGTGAGCTGCATCACATGACTGACACCTGTCAATGGCAAAGCCAGCAGGGAAGGTCACAAATCACCCCAGCAAGTCACTCCTGCTTCTCCTCCTGAGGAACTTGTTGCAGAGTATGAAAATCCAGGAATTTTACACTCCATAGCACCTAGTCCTCCAGTAGGCTCCACCACCCTTCCTATGATCTCAGCTGACCTGCCTAAGACCCTAGGAGCCGTGGTGGCACAGTGGTTAGAATGCAGTACTGCAGGCTAGTTCAGGTCACTGCCATGAGCTCAATCCTGACCAGCTCAAGGTTAACTCAGCCTTCCATCCTTCCAAAGTCAGTAAAATGAGGAGCCAGATTGTTGGGGGCAATATGCTGACTCTGCAAACTGCTTAGAGAATGCTGTAAAACAATATGAAGTGGTATATAAATCTCAGTGCTATTGCTATGATCCTCACAAGGACTATGTTGACCAGCCACAGGTCTCTGCCGGCCCTCCTATGGCCCATCCCCAACCCCCCCCCCATGTTC